>NC_053027.1:237404613-237556474 GCF_003073215.2 Triticum urartu | reverse complement strand
GCTATGTAAAGCACCATGTCTCAAGAATCTGGATTGACCCTTTCCACCTGACCACTTGATTGAGGGTGGAAAGCGGTACTGAAGTTTGGAAACTCTCCCAGAAATGAGAAGTGAAAAGACTACCACGGTCTGAATTGATCTCTAGTGGAACACCATGAAGTGACACTATTCGAGAAATATATAAGTCAGCGAGCTGACTAGCAGTGATACTCTCTCGAACAGGTAGGAAGTGAGCCACTTTGGAAAGACGATCAATGACTACGAAGATAGCATTATTCCCTCTCTTGGTCCTGGGAAAGCCGGTGATGAAGTCCATACCAACTTATCCCATTTCCACTCAGGAATAGCTAAAGGTTGAAGGGTGCCAGCAGGCTCTTTGATGCTCTGCCTTAACGCGACGACAAACGTCACAGTTAGCAATGAACTGAGCAATTTCTCTCTTCATCCTAGTCCACCAGAACCTCTGGCGTAGGTCCTGATACATCTTAGTACTACCGGGATGAATCGTGAGAGGAGATTCATGAGCCTCCTTAAGGAATCAGTTGTCGCAGATGTTGATTCTTGGGAACCACCAAGCGATTCTCAAAGAAAACAACACCTCGATCATCCATAGAGAAACATCCACCAACTCCCTTCTTAATGTTTCTCTTGATGCGGATAACACCCTTATCAAACTTCTGGTCAGTAATGATCTGATCCTCAAGGGTAGGTTTCGCCACCAAGGTTGATAGGAATCCGTGAGGAGCAAGGTGAAGGTTGAGCTTACATAATTCCTCATGGAGAAGTGGTTGGCCCTACTGCGACATGAGATTGTTGCAATATGACTTACAACTTAGCGCATCAGCCATGACATTTCCCTTGCCTGGGGTGTAGGTAATCCCTAAGTCTTAATCTGAGATCAACTCCAACCAACGTCTTCGCCTAAGGTTCAAATCTGGTTGGGTGAAGATATACCTGAGACTCTGATGGTCGGTGTATATCTCGCAACGCTTACCAAGAAGGTAATGTCGCCAGGTCTTAAGTGCATAGACTATGGCTGCAAGCTCTAGATCATGTGTAGGATAATTCTCCTCATGTGGATCAACTGTCGAGATGCATAGGCAATCACATGGGGATCTTGCATAAGAATCCAACCTAGTCCCTGTCATGAGGCGTCGCAGTAGATAACAAAGTCTTTAGTGAAATCCGGTGGCATGAGTATGGGAGCAGAAGTCAGGCATCTTTTTAGTTCCTAAAAACTGTATTCACACTGTGGGGACCACTCAAACTTTTTATCTTTCTTGAGAAGTTCCGTGAGAGGTTTGGCCACTTTGGAGAAGTTCTCAACGAAGCGGCGACAATAACTGGCTAGGCCAAGGAAACTCCTAAATTGCTTAACCGTTTCAGGCGGAGTCCAATCAAGAACGGCCTGAACTCTCTCGGGATTGACAGCAATGCCCTTACCAGAGATTACGTGGCTGAGATAAGTCACTTCTGGCAACCAAAATTCGCACTTGGAGAACTTGGCATAAAGGCGGTGTTCTCTGAGTTTTTCTAACACAAGTCTAAGATGTTCGGCATGCTCTTCCTCGTTCTTCAAGTATATAAGGATATCATCGAGGGTACCACGACGAACTTATCTAAGTACTCCATGAAGATCGAGTTCATCAAGCGGGAGAATGTAGCTGGAGCATTGGTTAGACCAAAGGACATGACGGTGTACTTGTACTGACCATAACGAGTGACAAAAGCCGTTTTAGGAATGTCCCCGTTTCTGATCTTGATTTCGTGATAGCCTAACCTCAAATCCATCTTTGAAAAGACTGAGGATCCAGCGAGTTGATCATACAGGTCGTTGATCCTGGGGAGCGGATACTTGTTCTTTATCGTGACCAAATTAACGGGACGATAATCTACAACCATTCGGTCCGTACCATCCTTCTTCTTGACGAAGAGGACGGGGCAAGCCCAGGGAGAAGAACTAGGACGGATGAAACCCTTTGGCAAGGATTCATCGAGTTGTTTCTTAAGCTTAGCTAGTTCCAAGGATGCCATCTTGTAAGGTCTCCTAGAGATTGGAGCGGTTCCTGGGATAAGGTCTATGAAAAATCCTACATCTCTGTCAGGTGGAACACCTGGCGGTTCTTCTGGAAATACATCCGGAAAGTCACGGACTACCGGGATATCTTAAAGGTCAGGAAGAGGGCTGGCATTAAGAGAATAGAGTTGGCGCTTTGCAACTCTGGTGGAGACAGTGACTATCTTGCCAGATGGGTGTGTAAGCTGAACGGACCTGGTGTAACAATCAATCTTGGCATAATGAGCTTTCATCCAGTCCATACCCAAGATGATGTTAATATCTGTAGACTTGAGGGCTATAAGTGATGCAAGGAATACAAGTCTGTCAACAAGGATTTCATTACCATGGCTTACACTAGAAGTTTGCCATTTGGATCTAGGAGTTTGAATGACTAGTGGAGAGGGCATATCACAAAATGACATGTTGTGCAAGTTAGCGTAGCTTTCGGAAATGAAGGAATGAGATGCTCCAGTATCGAACAAAACCGATGCTGGATGGCAATTGACAAGGAGTGTACCAAGAACGACATATGGATCATCATAAGCGTCTCTAGCTGAGACGTGATGCACATGTCCACGTTCAGTGGGAGCTGACTTGACACTGATCATCTTGCGTGATGGCTTACCACGGCCAACAGACTTCTCAAGCTGGGGTGGAGCATAGTTGGTTTGAGAGCAGTCACGTGCATAGTGTCCTGGCTCTCCGAATGTGAAGCAAGTCCCTGGGGTAGGACGTGGACCCTCTTTGACAAGTGGTCTACCAATAGGCCTGGGCGGAGCATGTAACTGAATTGGGTGAGGTGCCACACAAGAAGGCCTCGGTGTATAACCGGGTGGAAGAGCGGAGCTCGGAACCCAAATCCGGCGCTTCTGCGAAGTAGAACCGGAGGAAGAACCCAAATCACGGGTGTGCTTACGAGACTCCTCGTAAGTGAGTTGAGCTGTCTCTGCATTAATGGCCTTGTTCACAAGAGCCTGGAATGTATTGCAATGATGCAAGTGGAGATCACGACGCAACTTGGGGTTGAGACCCTTCCGGAACCTAGCCTGCTTCTTGGCGTCTGTGGACACCTCTTCTGTAGCATAGCGGGCAAGGTTCTCAAACTCTCTACTGTAAGCATCAACAGCCATCTTATCCTGGGTGAAACTACAGAACTCTTCTCTCTTGCGGTCAATGAGAGCCTGAGGAATGTGATGCTCGCGAAAAGCCTCAGTGAAATCTCTCCAGTGGGTATATGGCCAGCTGGAGCATAGCCTCATAGTTCTGCCACCAAAGACTAGCAGGACCTTCCAGGTGATAAGCAGCATAGGTGACCTTGTCACCTTCAGCTACGTTCGCAGAACGCAGCTTGTGTGTGATACTACGGAGCCAGTCATCTGCATCAAGTGGTTCAATGGAATGATGGAAGGTAGGTGGTTTCAGACCAATGAAATCATAGATGGACGCTAACTCTTTGTGCTGATGGGAGGTGTTCTCCTCAATACGTGCTAACAAGCGGTTGGTTTCACGCTTGTTCATCTCAACCTCTAACATGAACTTTGCCAACGAAGACTGGTCGGGAGGATCCTCATCCCTACCATCTCCGTGGTTCCAACTACGAGCAACAGAATTTCGGTTAACCGGCAACATCCTGAAGAACGAAACCAAGGAAACAAGGATGGATTCAGCATCATCATAAGGATGTAGAATATTGTACAAGGAAAATACTATCTCATGAACTCCTAGGACAATCTGGCAGCATAACGGTAGTAGAATGCTCAAAATGAAACATTCTGCAAGACGGGGTAGCACCAAACTCAACATCATCACTCAAGGTTCAAAAATATTACTAAACAGGCTACACCGGAGATACTCGAGCTGGGATATGACTCAGATCAACCAATCCTAAGAGACTATGTAGTAGTAACACGTGGTCCTAATAGACAGAAGAGAAAGCCTAGTTCCTTAACCCCGTAGGAAAGATAGGATGACTCAGATCAGAAGGCATGAGGTGAAAGGAGTAAAAAGAGCCTTACGTTCCCTTCCACAATCAATTCCCTTATATAACTAAAGAATTTCTAGACTCAACTTCGACCAGGTTGGCTTGGAAATCCTACAGGCAGTCAGGCTCTTATACCAACGTTGCCGGGACCCCGATTCCAAGTCACATCGATCTAGCCGGTAACACCTCATATCACTTTGCAGCCTCACGCACGGTATTCCCACGGGTGTCGCCTTACCCTGGCCCGAGACCGTTTGCGCCTTTTGGCTCACGTATATGATTGTGTCGCTAGCATCCATATGACAGAGAACCCGGGCCGACATGGCTAGTCGTGAACCCAAAGCGGCACTAACCTATGGGGACAGGCATACATGAATCACATCGAGCATGTCGGTCAGCAGCGTGTGAATCCGGGCTGTAGCACTGGGCTAACAGGACTCCGGCCCGGGCTGTAGCAGGCTAGGCAGGACTCCGGATGTCACCGCGTGACATTTCCCCGAAGGGACAGACACAGGAACGAAGTGAAACACATGCCGGCCAGTCAAGTGTCCTGAGCAGTAGTGCTGGGCTAGCAGGACTCCGGTGAACCGGGCTGTAGCGGACTACTATGGCTCAAGGAAGCACTAGACTACATTTCCCCATAAGAGGCTGCCAAGGATAAACAACTAGATTGTCGGATCCCACACATAGCAATACACGTCACACGTACGCATAACATGCAAGTATGTGTGTACAACATGGCATCACAACATAACGCAAACTCATATAGATAAAGGCAGAAGAGCCACATAGCATTAATACAAACAGGGGTCACATGACCCATCATTCAGAGCATACAAGCAATGGAAGCATTACATGTCTGAGTACAAACAACTACAAAAGAAAAAGGCTAAGAGGCCTGACTATCTACAAGTCCCTCCCAATGGTACAAGATCGTAGCTGAGGTAACAACCTACTCGTCGAAGTCCAAGTGGTACTACTAGTGAGACAGATGTCTCACCTGCAAAACATAAATAAAGCAAACGTGAGTACAAAGGTACTCAGCAAGACTTACATTAGATCCTATCATACATGCATTTGTATCAAGAAGGTAATGTGGGGTTTAGTTGCAGCAAGCCAGCTTTGACTCAGTGGCTATCCTGTTTTATGACAACGAGGAAATTCTTTGAGGTGAGGCAGCGCACACGAGTCCACTAATCACCACATCAATACACTACTATGGATCCATCCTCGTGTTCCTACGAGAAAGCCATCCATAGCACTCACACTTGTCTTGAGCATTTTAGAGTATCCACTTTAAGTTGTCTATGTACCATGTAAGCATCCAAGAAGTCCATAACCGAGGACACAACTATTCGAATAGATCATGATAACCCTGTAGGGGTGTACTTCTTCACACACGCTCTCACCACTTATCACCATGTACACGTCATGTACCTCGGCAACCTTCAAGCGGAAGCCTGGCGAGGGTGTCGGCCACGACTTGACTAACCACGCAAGTCTCTCATCCAGGTTTATCACCTATTCGGGTTCCATCCGCAAGGAGATCCGGTCGGGGTGTCGCTCACGGCCCCAAACGATGTGAGCGGGATTCCCAAGCCCACCATCCGGTTGCCACTTGGTACACC
Source organism: Triticum urartu (assembly GCF_003073215.2). NCBI lineage: Eukaryota > Viridiplantae > Streptophyta > Magnoliopsida > Poales > Poaceae > Triticum > Triticum urartu. The sequence goes on along the minus strand of NC_053027.1, from coordinate 237,550,806 downwards.
GTGCCACTGTGCCTAGTCTGTCCCAAGCCCACCTGGCCGGGTGCCACTTGGTAGACTACTAACACTACCTACAAACACCAGAAACTATTTGCAACTCCTGGACAGAGATCAAGTTGGCTAATAAGTCGAGAGGGGCACTTAAGCATTCCAATGCATGGTAGTAGCTAGTCATTGGACAACATACACGGAACTCAGTGCTTAAGGATGGTTCCAGTGAGACAACCCACCATGTACTCCTACATGGCCTCTCACCGCTACCTTTACCAAATCGTGTTCACACGCTTAACTCTCTCACCAGAACATATCGTAACCACTCCAATTCATTCCCGATGAATCAGACCTGACACAACTCTAAGCAAATAGCAGGCATGGCATGGCAGGAACACAACATGGCTCAATCAATCTCCTACACATGCTAGTGGGTTTTAACTATTTACTGTGGCAATGACAGGTCATGCAGAGGAATGGGTTCAACTACCGCAGCATAAAGTGGCAGTTGAATCATTGTTGTCCTAACGCAATAAATGAGAGCAGGAGCGAGAGAGTAGGATTATATAAATGAACAAGGGGTTTGCTTGCCTAGTAGATCCAACAGGAAGGCACTGCTCCTCAGACAGGTACTCTGGAAGGGTCTTCAGGAGGACCGATCGAGAAGGAACGGTGTCGGTAATCAATACACAACCATATGCAACAATATGATGCATGATCATGGCATGAATATGTGATGCTGATTGAGCTAATGCAACTAGCTTTATTTGGATGAAATCCATTTGAACCAAGATTCAAATGCATCTGAGAGAGATAAGCTCTTATATATAAGCCATTTTAGTGTTTCACTTATACAGCATGTATAGGTTGGTTTGTCATGCATGAAAATGGTACAGATGGTAGATTGAATTTTTCTAATCATTTTTCATATATAAATTATTTCAATCTGAGCTACGGTTGAATTTCTATGAATTTTTTAAGTTTATAGCATTTTCTGGAATTTCCTGATTTAATTTAAAACCAGAAAAGAAATAACCGTGTCAGCACTGCGTCATGCTTACGTCAGCAAGTCAACAGCGCTGACCAAGTCAAACCTGACGTGTGGGGTCCACACGTCAGTGACTCAGTTAGTTAACAGGGGGTTTATTTAGTATAATTAGGATTAGTGGGCGCCGGGCCCACTGGTTAGCGACTAACTAACTAACTAACCTAGGTTAATTAGCGTTAAACTAATACTAACCAAAAAGTCAGGGGGTGGCCCACGCGTCAGTGACACGAGGGGAAGGTCAAACCCCCGGTCAGCGGGTCAAACCCGCGGGCGACTCGACGCTGGCGAGGCCAGACGCGGCGGAGGGCGTCGGAAATCGCCTTCCGGCGACCAAACGCATGGCGGAGACTACCTACGGCGGGTTCGGCGCTACGGAGCTCGAGAGGGGTGCAGAGTGCCTGGACGGCCTCCTGGCGTTGCACTGAGCACGGTGGTGTGCTCGGTCGCGGCCTAGGTGACAGTGGCCACGGCGGCGACATGAACGGCGGAGCCGAGCTCTTGGCCGCGACGGCGACGGTGTTAGAGGAAGAATTCGAGCTAGGGAGAGGGGGGATCGACGCAGTGGCTCACAGAGGATGCAGTAGGCTTCGAAGCGGGCTCGGGGAAGGCCGGACGGCGAACGTGCGGGCGGTGGGGATCCACGGTGGCCGGCGGTGAAGAAGACGACGATGGCGGCTCCTCGGGGCGCTCTGGCTTGCGTGGCTGAGGAAGACGATGCAGGGCAATGGCGCGGAGCTCGTGGGCACGACGAGAGGGCGAGGGGGAGGCGGTGAGCGTGACAACGGCGAGCGGCGGCGACGGCAGCGGCATTCTGGCAGCAGCGGGGAAGAGAGCAGAGGAGGGGGGAAAGGTCGGGAGAGAGTGAGAAGGTGTTCAGGGGGTGCGGTGTCGCCCTCGGTGCCTTCCAGCGGGCGAGTGGGAAGCAGGAGGGCCGGCGTGTGCTCGCGCGGCGCCATGCGCCCTTCGTCCTCCTAGCAAGAGAGAAGAACGACAGTGGAGGTGGGATGGGCCGGGCCTGGCTAGTGGGCTGCAACAGAGCCAGGCCGCAGGTTAAGGTCTCATGTAGGTTTTCCATTTTGTTTTCTTTCTATTTTTCTGACATTTGTTTTCTGTTTAGTAAAATACTAAACCAATTTATTTCCTTATGCCAATTTTTGTAGGATCTAATGGTATTTATTCGAGAGTTCCTCCATAACTAGCATAATTGTTGGACATATAATATATAAACATATATATAATATCGAATGCAAATAATTATTGGCATTAATTCAAAGCCAAAATAAATATTTATGAGCTCCTGAAATATTTTTGAATTATTTTCTGACCAATATTTTCAGAGAGCAAACAATGAACATTTTTCTTGGACCTTTTTGAGCAATTTTTATCTAGGTCATTTCCAGAAATGATTCTGAGGGTTTCACAAATCCCATTTTAAATATAAATGAAATTTAAACATGATGCAAACATGAAGGTTAGCCTAGGTCATACCAACTAGGGATGTGACAGATCTCCTTCCTTGTAACTGACTTTGTGTAACCCTAGCCCCCTCCGGTGTCTATATAAACCGGAGGGTTTAGTCCTAGGACAACAGACAATCATACCATAGGCTAGCTTCTAGGGTTTAGCCTCTACGATCTCGTGGTAGATCAACTCTTGTAATACTCATATCATCAAGATCAATCAAGCAGGACGTAGGGTATTACCTCCATTAAGAGGGCCCGAACCTGGGTAAACATCATATCCCCTGCCTCCTGTTACCATCCGCCCTAGACGCATAGTTCGGGACCCCCTACCCAAGATCCGCCGGTTTTGACACCGACACGTGTAGTCTCCTACTGGATTGATACCTTGGTTCTCATAAACTGAGGGAAATTCTTATGCTACTTTGCTGCATCACCCTTTCCTCTTCAAGGGAAAACCAACACAGTGCTCAAGAGGTAGCACCTCTCACCATGGCGAAGGGAAGGAAGGGATCAAGCTGGAAGGAGACGAATGCAGAAAGACACCGTCCCTCTCCCCTTATTATAGATGGGCGAAGCCGGGGGCTCGGCCCCCCAACCTAAGGGCGGCCGCCCCACTCGACCAATCCGGCCACCAGAGGCGCAGGAAATCAGGACCGGCCCGCTGCTCCAATCAGCAATGCCCAGCTCCCCACCTCAGCATTAATACCCGTGCCCTCCGTATCCGCCACCTACCCTCCCTGAGGCATGGGGGACATGTGGCAGGCAGGCCGGGATTAAGAAGACAAGTGGAACGACCGTTTCCCGCCCCGTGATCGTGGGCCGCGGGCACCATAATGGCCGCGGCACGAGTCCACTTTGTAAATGAGCCGCACCCCTGTGGCTTCTTCTCTTTTTGGGAAGACGCGGGCCGCCTCTTTACTATTCACTGCGGGGTGACGCAAGCATGCTGCGACCGTTCCACGCACGACCCCCACGTCACGCACTCAATGCAGGTCGTGGGGAAGCGCAACTGGCAAAAGAGTTACCGCTGTTAAAACTCTGCCACGTGTGCCCGCGCACCGTTCTGGGCCTAGCCCAACAACGCTTTGCGCTTATGTGTGGCCTAGGTCCGGGGGCTCCTGTCGGTGTACAAAAGTAGGGGCCTTTCTGTACCCCTTTACTTGTGCGCGGGCAGTCGTAGCCACACCTGTGGCCATGCTTGGCGGGGCAGAAGAAGGAATGATACAAGACTGCCAAGGCAGTACTCAAGCCAGAGGCGCCCTGTTCAAAAATTCATCCGACTAACCAGTTAACTTGCCGATTAATCCCTACTCATAGGGTCCCCGAGTAGCCGATTACCCGATAAATCATCCAATTAATTGATTAAATGGCCGATTAACTTTCCAATTAGGCTATTAATCCCCTACTCACAAGCCGACCGAGCAGCTACTAGTTAACGATTTCCTCAATAATGCAGAGGCGCGAAGAGCAAAAGGACAAGGTAGACTTCCCCAAGCAAGGACCTTGCCGGGGCGGCTTACATAGCCCCGACAAGAGCGTTGCTGGGGCGACTTACCCAATACCAGCAAGGCTCCCGCCCTTGAGCCTGAGAGTTCTGACACCATCGACAACATCAAGATCAAGACCAAGGCATGCAGATCTTTGTGAGGACCAAAGGCCTGCAAGCCTAGATGAGAACCAGAAGACGAAGACCCCCGACAAGATCCTTGCCGGGGACAGATGAAGACCCCCAGCAAGATCCTTGTCGGGGACGGCCACGAGGCCCCGTTAAGACCCTTGCCGGGGGCATCTGCGGGGCCACAACTAGGCCCACACACACCAGCGTCTTGCTACCCCGAGGTCGTTCCAACGCGGCAACCAGCCCGCCAACTAGGCAAGCGCCTGCGTGGCAACATGCAGCTTCTATGCCAACTAGTCAAGCACCTGCGTGGCGGCATGCAGATCTTCATGAAGACCCTGTCACCGCACCAGCACAGCAGCCAGCCAGCATTTGCGCTGCATGCCACGTCAGCCTGGACGCACATCGAAGCAAGGCGAGGCGGTGACGGACGGGACGAGCTTCATTGTCGTCCCTGATAAAGCAAGAGGGCACGTCGGCAGCGCATTAAATGTGTTTATCCTACGATGTCAGGCGATAAACTTATACCTGTAGATACTTTCCACCTCCTGTGTGCCACTTTGGCGACCCCTTTGACATATAAAAGGAGGCTTGAGGCGTACGGTGGAAGGATTTGGACTTTTCTGGACTGGCATTGCACCGCAGCTAGTTCAAGAACTCAAGAACACCAAATAAACACAGACAAGCAGGACTAGGGTTTTACGCATCATCTGCAGCCCGAACCTGGGTAAAAATCCCCTCGTGCTGATCTTCTAGACCTGCTCTTCGCACAGCTCCACGCCCCGCCAACCGTAGAAAGGGATTCCCGGGGATCCCATAGGTGTCGTTTCCTCCGACAGTGGGGGACAAGAAGAAAAAGGAGGAGGCCAGTACCCACTAGGACACGCCACCCCCTTCTGGCGCGCCCTGGTACCTGGTGGGCCCCTCGTGTCCCATCTTCGCGTAATTCCAGTATTGAAAAATTCTGTATAAGGAATAATATTCTGTTACCCCTCGGCCTATAAGGAGGCGATCGCAGGAGAAGCCCACCCCACCGCCCAGCTTCCCTAACATCCCAATGTCACCCGAGCCCTCTCCCACCAGCGCGTCGCCACCGCCCGGAGCCCCCTCCCACCAGCACGTACACCGCCGCCCAGCCCCTCCCACTACAGCGAGTCGCCCCGCCATGATCCCTCCCTCACCTTCCACCATCGCGCCATGTCGCCCCCAGCCCCTCTCACCAGCGCGTCGCCGCCGCCCGATCCCCCTCCCACAGCGCGGCGCCGCCCCCCCCAAGCCCCTCCCACCAGCGTGCCGCCGCCGCTGCCCCAATCCCCCTCCCACCAGCGCACCGCCACCACCCTAAACTCCCTCCCATGGCCCTATCACACACGCCGCCGGCCGCGCCTCCCTCTCTCACGCCACCTGCGGCTGCCACGCCATGGCAGGCACTGAGCCGTTGCGGCAGTACAACTGCATGCTCCGCCGTCGGTCATGAGTAGAGCTGCGTGCAGGCCACCCGTGCTCTTCCCTGGATCCGATTCAGTTGTGTTCCTCCCATCCTCTCTCTGTTTGCGTGTGTGTATGAAGGAAGTGAGAGGAGATAGAACAAGGGAGTGAGAGATCCCCATTCTCATGTCTATTAGATGTGGGTGTGTGATTTCCCAATGTCAAATCCCACGTTTGTCTTGATTAGTTGTAGTTTTATGGATCTTGTTCTTGTGCAATGTAAATCTGTGTATAGTTCACCCATTTTCTGTCTGAAACTGTGAGCTGATAGAGCAGAGATGTGTTGACGGTGTGAGTTCAGGTAGTGAGATTTGCAGCTAGTTGTTTACTTGTTTAGGTGGTTGCAAGGGCATAGTCCACGAGTTCTATTTGATTACAGTTAGGCCACAAGTTAGTATTGTGGTACTCTGTTGCAAGAAAAATGGGATGTACGTTCAGTTATAGGCACCCAACTCTGAAGATTTTGAATTTTTAGCATGGTATTTTAAGTTTTTTTTTATCATATAATGTAAAATTGTAAACATGTTTCCAATGGTCTTTGCTCCCAGTTCTTAACTTCTTATTCAGTCTGTTAGTAGAGTCGTCGCGGTCGCCACCCCGATGCCTAGACCGCCAACCCGCGTCGCGTTGCTCCGGGAACCCCGAGCACTGTCGCGCCCCGTCGCCGGTGCCTGACGGTGAGGGCCACCGTCTTTGCCCGACAAAGCAGGCTACCATCTGTCCATTGACAATGCGCATGTCCAGCCGTTGCTGCATCTCTCTCTCTCTCTGTCGGTGGATGCTCGTGTGTTGTAGTTGCTTTCTCCCCTTCCTGTACATGCTGCTACTCACCTTTTTATCTCTGATACGTTGTGTTGCACTACTGCAGCTCGATCCAGGAGGTGCTAGCTCATACTAGCTGGAACTAGGATGCAAAAGGGTTGACGGATCCATGCCGCACAAGCACTTGTGCTCTGCTTTCTTCTTACTTTGTGTTCTAATTTCCTTTCCTCTTATTTTCAGTTTGCGAGATACAAAAAGAAGTTAAAAAATGTTGTGCCTGGAGTTCATATTATTTGCTACCCCATGATGTACGTCTATAGTTCCTCCCTCCAAATGTGTTGGTCCATGTGGTTGTATTTTTTGTTTTGGATCTATGAAAAAGGTTATTGAAGCTCAAATGTGATAAGCACATAAGTTCAGATCTCCGCTGCTACGAAGTTCACGTATACCTCTGTCTGCTTTAATCATGGCATACAAATTTTGCACTACGAGAAAGTTCAGAGGCAAGAGCGTAGAAAATAAAGAACACAAAAATATTAACAAAAAATTCACTAGGAGAAAAGTTCAAGTCAGGATATGCAAGAAAAGTTAATATTTTATTGCAGTTAAATTTCAAATTCTAGTCAAGTTTCATTTATTATTTTAATTTAGTCTAGTTTTTATTTTAGTTTAGTCCAATATCTAATTTTTGTTCAGTTCAATTCTTATTTTAGAAACAAATTGAATTGTTTCTTTATCTACATTCTTCTATTCAACGTCAGAGAGAAGGTGCCTCATGGTAAAAGCGTGCCAAGATTTTCTAAGAACCCCAGACCCATCCTGGCGCCGCCCGGCCCCCAACCCCAACCTCCTCGGATCCTGGCCCCCCCCCGCCCCTACCTCCTCCCTGGATCCCGGCGCCGCATGCCCCCATCTCCCCGGATCCCCGCAACACCTAGTCCCCAACCTCTCTGGCTCCTGGCGCCGCCAACCGCCATCCTCTGCCAGCTCCTGTAGCCGCCTCCACCTATTTCCTCCTGCGGGTCGAACGGTGCGAATCTGGCCGACGTGGTGGGGCTGTGAGACTCACTCGGGTGGAGCTCCTCCGCCTCTAGCCGTTGATCCATAGTTCATTGTCAGTACATGTTCTGAAAGTGCCTAGTACATGTTGGGGGACATATCTGGAATCACGTATCCTTGCTAGCTTGCAGCTGTAATTTTGATTGCATAGCAGTACAGTTTAGTTGTCTCTGAAGTTTTGATTCACAGCAGTACAATTTAGTCCCAGCTGCCATGATTCTGCAAACCATTGTGCTCTCAAAAGATGGTGCTTTGTTGCAACAAGTTGTGGAAAAAAATGCAGTGAAAAAATAAAATGTGCTCCCACAAGTTCATATGATATATTGTTGTTAGTTCAATTTATTTTATATACCTCTACACATGTTTGTTGAAATGCTGACAAGGAGCTAGACTTGTTTTTTGTTCATATTTCTTGTTTCTTAAAACAACTGATGTACTACTATCAAAATGGAAGCCACAATAAAGATCTCATCACTAAATTGATGATTCAGCCATGTTTGCTTGTGTGTACTACTGAACTGGCAATGTTACTAAACTTGTGTTCTCACTTATTCTAAACTGTTGCTGTAGCATTTGTGATGCTCGTCTGATTTTGGTTGGAAGTTTAATGAATCCATACATAGTTCAACTTTTAGGAAGTTAAAAGTTCAACGAGTGTCTTAGAGAAAACTTGGAAGTTTTGTCTATATAAAAAAGATCACAAAAATATATGTGTTCTGACCTAAGATGTTCAGGAAAGAGTTCCAGAATATCCCCGGTCGCCGCGTCCCCGGGAAGCCATGCCGACAGCCACCACCACTGTGAGCGACAGCCACCACCACTGCGAGCTGCCGGTGCAGCGTCCCACCAGCCCCCATGTGCCTCCATACCTCAAGCTCCCAGATGCGTCGTCGTGAACCCTTTGTTCCCCATCGCTGCCTCCTCCAACTCCTTTCATGGCTCTGGAAAATCACTTATCAGGTATGTTCAGTTCAGACCACACTAAAATGGCCAAATTATAGATAAATATGTGCATTGTCCTAAATTATTCCACTCTCTAGAAACAAAGTCGCAGAATGGATGTGAGCGGAGTATACTTCCATGGTTTCTCAAGAAATCATACAATAAGTTTACCGTTCACTATGTATTTTATCATCAGTTAAAAAATAATCATAGAAAAAGTTCAACTTGTGTTATTGAAACAGCTCAATTTATCGGTATTGTGGAGATCATGCATGACTAGTATTTGTGTTCTCAAGATATGAGAGAGTGGGATGTTTGCATGATTGTGGCTGGTTGGAGTGTATGGTCTTGTACCTATATTACAACAATTTGCTAATAAAAAATGTATCAGTTCATTGTGTAGCACATGGTTAACACATATAATTACAAAACAGTTACTTGAACTATACAAGAGTTCAACTTTTACTTGATTTTCAGTTCAAATTTTGCGTTATTTTCAATACATCAACTTTAATGTGCAGAACATCGAGGAAATCCTAAAAAAATATATGTGCACTCTATGTATTTTCTTATGCTTACAAGAATTTTGCACTCATACTGTTATGCATCAGTTCAGGTCACCCGTGGAGTTTTAGATATATGCAAAATCGTATTAGAGCACCATGCTCTCACCCAAAGGTTTGAAAAACCATTGCTTTCAGTTCTGGTAACATATGTTTTTGTTTCAGTTTTGCTAATTCTTTCTCCTATGGGTCGTTATATATTATCTTTCACTTGTCTTACTATATGAAAAAAAATATGTGGCCTTTAGCGAGCAATCTTGCTTAGTTTTCTGGTTAAAAAACAGACAACATGGATTTACCATGTTCTATTAAAAGAAAGCTGGAGTTCAAATTCTAATTTTAGTTCAGTGAAGATCAATGGGAAAATGCACAAGAAGTTCAGACTCTTCTTTCCTAAAGTGTTTGTTTTGGTATGTCTAGCCCAAACAATCATCATTTTTTTTTAAAAAAATCTCTGTTGTCAAATAAAAGTTATAGTAATTATTATGGACATGTTCATTACAAACTTATGTAATGGTGCAGTACACCTATTTAATTTTTTTATATATTTACAAAACAGAAATTATAATTCTCAGAAACCTACAAAAAAAAAGCATCAATTTATATTGATAGTTGTTCTAGTCCTTATGTTACAACAGTGCAATGAAAAAATCTCATCAGTTCAACAACATGGACATGCTAATGCTGTAGTGATCTCGTGCGCGGCCACAAGGATGTCGGCTGCAATGATGCAAAGTGACGAGCTATCTACATTCTGCCTAGCTTTTGTCCATCTATATCTACGTCCGTGGTGCGTCGCCAGCGGCATCGTCCCTGACCAGGGCACCATGCTGAGGCACTTGCTACTACTAATGCACACTGCATTTGACGCATAAAGATGGAAAATGCAGGAAGCCGCATGTTTATGTGGAGCTAATGCACACCATTTTTTTGTTGAAAAATACCATGGTTAAAATGAAGGTAAGCTTGTGCATGTATTTGTCTGAGGTGGTTAGTTCTGGAAAGGGATATTCGCACAAGTATATTTAAAGATATGATTTATTAAAAAGTTGTAGCTCTTTTCTTGGTTTATGGTCAGCTCATGCATCGAGTTTCCATCCAATCCATGGCATGACCTCTACCTGCACGTACTTGCTGCTAAAATGTTGTGTTGTTAAACTTGTTATGAAGCCACTGTTATTCTTCAGCTGCGACCTATGGGAGTTTCTTCATCTGCCCTTCAACAAAAAAGAACAGCAGCAGCCAATGCATCTGCCGTATCTCTTTCCTCTCTACTGCTCTTTTCTCTTACTAATTTGTTTCTCTCTGAACTGCGGCACAGGGGAGGTTGGACTACAGACAGCCCCCGCCGCCCCATGCATTACTTCCTCCGGTCCCTGTCTAGGTACAGGGTTCACACCAGTCCAACTCTTTCTCCCTTCTCCGTCCAGTTGTTGTATGCTACTCCAAATGCCAATGATCATGCAAAACAGTTGTTGCTACAGTCTAGATGATGTGTAGTGTAGATGCCATAGTTTCACCCTATTTTTCTGGTTCTAATTAATGCGGCATAACTCTTTAAAAGAATGTTTTGTGAATGTTTGTGATCATAGCTTGTAGGTATTCATGTGAACTTTAAAATAATGATTGTTCTTGTAGGAGGTTCAAAGATTGTCGTGGAGCAAGTTCAAGAGATTAGTTTCATGAAAATAGATAGAAAGGGGTGTCGAGGATTTTGCATGATCCATAGCCATCAATGGCAACAGGCGAGCAGTTCAAGGCCTCCTGCATGAACTTGTTGTCTCAACACATCTATCATCGGAGTATCTGCATCCCCTTGTCGCACACACATGCCCGGCGGTCGAGATAGTGTTGTTTGTGATTACTGGCCGTGACTCTTACGTTGTCATTGGACAAAGAATTTATTCTGTAACTCTGTATTGGTAGGATCTTCAGTAAATATATGTTCTTAGTATTCTAATATGTAGGACAAAATGGTGAAAATTTAAACATCAGACTGAATTAATACAACTGAGAAGTTCTACTATCAGTAAACGGGTGGACCTAGGTGCAACAAAGCTCTGCCATTAGCCGTGCGGATTATCAGTTCACGTGTATTGTGTTCTTTTTGTTAGTCAGATTGTGTGCAAGTTTGTTACCAGTTCATGTGTATGTGTTGGTAATCACTGCTGTTGCTGCTAGCTACCGATTTGAGCATGGTATTACTGTGCCTGCTTTATGTAATTAGCCCCTTTGTTGGGTGAATCTCCTACTATTTGCTAGCTTTGATATTGTAAAAACATAACAAGTTCACAATTAAAAAAGTTATAAGTTCAACACAACGTTCCAGATTAGTTTGGGAAAAAAGCTCAAACGAAAACAAACCCAATGAAAATTCAAATGGTAAAAGTTCAAGTCGCAAAACGAGAGAAGTCCAAAACATCGTTGCAAAAACTACTGAGCTAAAAAACAATTTAAAAAAATATCTCATTCAGTTCAACGATATAAACCATGCAAGCTTGGGGACTATGAGATCGTAAACCGTTGAGAAGTTACGAGGAAAACTGTCCCATGAGATCGTAAACCATTGAAAAGTTACGAGGAAAACCATATCGAAAAAATAGAGTAAAATCTAGTATGTGAAAGCATGCTTAGTACAAACCAAGACGCACATAAGTTCGAGTACTCTTTCAGAACCATTCAACATTACTCTGTGAAAAATACCTTAGTACAAACACAGACATAGATCAGTACGAATACTCTGTTTTTTAGACAGAAAAACAACACAATAAGTTTCACCTTATTTAAAATTATTCTTAAACGGTTGCGAAGTAGAGAAAACATTCAACATGATTAAGTTTTGCATTTTCAATAGCTATCCAATGGTATATTATTGGACAGTGTTTTTCCGGTAGTGATTTCGCTCTAGTTTTTTAAACGTTTATCAAAACGAGGTGTAAAATATACTGTTGGAAAGCTATGGATTAGGCCCAACTTCGCCATGTTGAACACTTTTCGAGATTCCTCACGGTTTAAGAGCAGTTTCAAAAATGGTGCGGCGGACGACGAGCGGCAGCATGCGTAATTTCATGATTTTTCCTAAACCCCTTGTCGGAATGAAGAAAATGATACGCCGTTGGAAAGATATCATCGAGGTGCATCTTTTTCATATCTATTATTTTCTCTAATTTGTTACGGTTTAAGAGCAGTTTTAAATTTAGTAAATCGCGGAATTATGTTTTTTCGATTTTTTTTGCAATTTGTGTATTGTTTTCGCTCCAGTTTTTGAACTGTTTGTCGGAACGAGATGTGTGATACGCCGCTGGAAAGCTACGGACGAGGCGCAACTTTCATATGTTGAAATGGTTTTGAGATTCCTTAGAGTTTTTAGTTAATTTTGAAAATCGTGCGACTGACGACGAGAGGCAGCGGCCGCTTTTCGCGAAATTTTTACAAATCGCTTGTCGAAATAATTCAAATTATACGCCGTTGGAAAGATATCGATGAGACGCAACTTTTTCATGTAGAACACTCTCTCTGATTCTTTGCGGTTTAAGAGCAATTTTTATTTTAACAAAATGCGGAGACTCTGTTTTTTCATGACATCAAATCGTCGTATGTACCGCATCAGACAGAAAACCGCACTGCTTTTAGACTGAAAACCGCACTTCATCAGACGGTCAAGTGAACTTCATGGTTTCTTTTCCCAAACAATGTTTTTCCCAAATAAGCACTAAAATCGACGTGTGCACTTCATCAGACAGAAGAACGTACTGCTTCAGACTAAAAACCACACTGCATCAGACGGTCAAGTGAACTTCATGGTTTCTTTTCTCAGACGAAAATTTTATCTCAAACAAGCACTAAAATCGACGTGTGCACTTCATTAGACAGAAGAACGCACTGCTTCAGACTAGAAACCGCACTTCATCAGACGGTCAAGTGAACTTCATGATTTATTTTGTCGAATGTAATTTTTTCTCACACGAGTTTTTGTTGTCTTTTTTTCAACATTTTTTATAAACGAGAGTGGACCGCAGTGACGAGGGCAAGTGAACCGCGGGGCAAAAGCTAATGAAGTACACCCACAAAGGAGTGAACTCCTTTTTGAGAGCCTTCCCCGACTTAGGAGCCCCCTGCTTGATCGAATCGCTGGCGTTGTTGAGTCTAGAAAAATGTTTTGAGTCTTATAGGATTATATATATATCGGAGAGTAGGATTCTTTTTACTCTTCAGTCCCTTCATCGCTCTGGTGAGGCCTCCTGACGTAGAGTTTTGACTCTTCTCTCCTAAAATTTCACGAATTTTTTTTAGGATCACGCGGGTATCTTGGAATCGTTCCGATGGTTTTGTGACGAGAACATTGTTCTTGGTGCCTCCTGACATTTAGAGGTTGTGGCAGTGTCCCGGGGAGTTGAGCTCCGAGGTGTTGTCGTCACAATTTTATCGTTGCAGTTCTGGAATACCTGAGTTTCGCCGACATCGAAAATCTCTTTTATGTAGTTGTTGGTGAGATAACCTCGACGCCACCCAGTACTGGGGCGAGAGTTTGGGAGTATTGCCATAACTCGTATAACATATGCTTTTTGAAGGTTGAGGTAAATGGTTTCCGAAGGTTTCTTGGTTATGTGTTGAAGGATGGATACAGCTGGATGTAGGATTTGCTAGTTTTGGGTGAGATATTATGCTTCCCCTGTATCCCCAACACCTGATTGCATAACCAGAAAGTTTTGGGAGTTTATAAGTGGGAATTCAAGTAGCTCCTAGGATATCTTTCCGACAGATGCATGATATGAGATTGGGGTTCGACGTCTAGTGGTCCGCCTATCCACAGTTGGTTTTACAGTGGTCTCGCTGTGTCTTAAAGAGTCCTTGGCTATGCTGACTCGGGGACGCTTCGTATGTCATGTGCACTGCCTTGTACATGATGGTGCTGTACGATCGAGCCCGTGTGGGCCCCACCACGAAAACTTCAGACGAAATCTCTATCATATGTTTGTTCCAGCTTATTCTGCAAGCCAATCCTTTGTTTTGTCTTCAGTTGTGGTATTCGAGTTGCTTCAATGTCAAGTGTTGATTCCATCCCTTTTCCTTAGTGGTGTTCTCATATTCCTATGTGAATACTAATCCTTCCTAATAATCGAGATTGTCATGTCAATCCTTTTCAACCGGTGTGCTTCTCGTCAAGTGGATCCGATCATTCCAACATCCGCAAGTTCAACTCAAAGCTTTCTCAATGGTGTTTGTTTCATTTGTCCCAAGTTGTCTTTGTTTTCCCGCCCAGACACCCCTTTTTCTTCAAGAACTCAGATTTCTTAATCAAGTATCCTTTTACTCATATGAAGTCTCTCCATTCTTTTCAATCAATGTTCGTATCCGGTGATTCTCTTGAAGATTGTAACGGAGCTTCAAGTTCATCATTTTCGTTCTTTTCTTCCCCGGTGGATTCAAGTCAAGCTTTGTTGATCATATCCTTTCTTTGTTTCAAATGCTTTCCCATGCCGGTGCACCTCTTAATCATCCACTCCTCGCTATTCAATTTTTCCGGAGTGCTGAAGATATCTCGAAGATTCGTGTTTCCACTTTGTATCCGTTCAAGCTATTTTGAGGATGTTATCTCATTCAAGCCATTTAATTCAACCGGCGCAATCTATCTTTTAAATCCTTCAACGGTGTTTCTTTTGAGTGGGCCCTAACCCACAGGTCTTTTCCCAGGATCTTACCTGACTCTTCTAATTTTTTCCCGGAGCTATTCCCAAATTCATTTCAAAGTTTGACGTAAGAATGAATTTTCATCAGTCAAATGCCTTTCTCCAAGATCTGTCAAATTCTTTTCATCGTTGGCTCAGCCTCTTCGCTTTTGATTCTCCCGGAGTGTCTAAAAATTCTTGGTGGTGTTTCTCGTCATCATTCTCAACATGTGAAGACCGAAGAAGAGTTTTTCTCTGCAATCTTATCCGTTATCTCAAGATTCGCGGTTCTAGCTTGATGTCATCTGCTCATAATTTTTTCCGATTGTGAGAATTCTTTTTCAACCATCCGGAGCAACTCAAGAGTCTTTTCAGTTTGATTCTCCAAAGACCATCATTGCAAGATTATTCATTCTCAGCTTTCAGCTCTCGTTCTCCAAATCATACCGGTGCATCGTTCAAATGTCCTCTAATCAGTTCATGATCTCTTCGTTTCACTTGTATCTAAATTCTTCTCAAGTATCTTCTTTCATTTTTAATTCTTACGGTGGTTCTTCCAAGATTCTTCTTCCTTCGTTTATCATATCAATTTATTCGTTGTTTCAATCCTACCGGTGGTTCATTGAAGATCTTCTCTAGTTTGCGCCATATCTCTCTTAATCCTTTCAACGAGAATAAGTAGTATGCCAAATCCATACTTGTCATCAATCTAAATTGATGAAGGATAAGCATAATGTAATTCTTATTCTTGTTTCATCGAGTAAATCCAATTTCTGCTTTCCGGAGTGGTTCATCATATCACATTCTCGGTTCGAGATTCTTTATCTTTTCTTTTCCGGAGTTCCATGTTTTTCGCATTATATCATCACGAAGATCCATCTAATCATTGCAAATCTTCACCTTGTGTTTTCAACTTCTCTTTCCTTTCGTTTGTTCATTCTTTTCTTACCGGAGTTCTTCATGGAGGCTCTACATGATGGTTGATCAAGGATTCTATTTCTTCTCGAAGTGTTCATTGAGATTCTTTTTAGAGGAGTTCAAGCATTCTGCATCTTGCATCCCAAAGTCCTATTCGTTCTATCTTATCTTTTGAGGTGGTGTTATGTCATTATTGATAATTTTCCCTTCATGTTTCACGATTCACAAGTTTTTCAAGAGTGACATATCTAAATCCATCATTTTCTCTTCGCTCAAGACATCTTTTCAACCAATCAACCTCTTCGTTGGAGTTATCTTGTGTCATGTTTCACCTAAAGCCTTCCCTAAGGATTGTTGCTATTTATGGTGCTCATAAATGACCCAAGTTCTTCATTTATCCTCCCGGTGAATAAGTTTATCGTCTCCTTGTTGATATCAATCCAATCTATTGTTTCGTTAGTGGAAGAATTTCACCTCATAATTTTGGGATGTTTTCCATAAGCCCACTTCAAGCTTACTCTTTTCGTTGTTGATAATCCAACAACTCCGTTCAACCTTTTCTTTGTAAACATGCTCTTTGAATTTTATTTGCGAGAGTTGTCATTCTTCTTCTCTGTTCTTTTATTTCCAACCATCTAGGTTTCCATTCATTCGTTCTGGAGGCATTGTGATGTTGCTCTCTTCACTCATCATCTCGGATTGTTAGGACCATGTTCTTTTCATGCTTATCCATTTAACCGGAGTGGCGTGCCATCTTTCCAAGTTCTCTCATCTTATCAAGTTTTGCCTTCCTTCTCAAACGGAGTGCTGTTTGAAATATTTCTTACCCATTGTGCCTTTCTTTCAATAGTTCCAGAGGCAGTGTGTTGTGGATTTCGTCAAGTATCTTCTCATCTTTTCAAGCTCGTCTTCAATTCCTTCCATTTACAGTCGGAGTGATGTCCAAATTATATCATCCTTATTCCTTCTCTATTTTGTGTCTAAGTGCTTTCATTTTTGCCAAGTTCATAGTCTTTACCTTCCATTTCCAACCGGAGTGTTGTCATAATTGATCTTTATCGTTCCTTGTACATCTTGTTTCAACAGGAGTGCTTGCATGTACTTGTTGTCCATTGAAACCCTTTTCTTATGTCTGCCAACCTACAAGGTTCCCATAATGTTCCTTGTTCCTCTTTTCTAACGGTTTTCAACTTTGTTCATCTTCGTTGTATTCTTTCTTTCAATTTGTTCAATCTCCCAAGGTTCGTGGTTTCACTCGTTTGTCAAAGAAGCAACTTAGTTTTACCTCTTATCTTCCCCTCCTTTTCTCTCCGGTGCCATCCTAGATCTCGGGACGAGATCCTCTTGTAGTGGTGGAGTGTTGTGACGCCCCAAGACCGGAGCTTCAGATGCCTTCCAGGGATTCCGGGTTCCATCATGTGATTTGTTTGGTTCATTGCATTCATCTTTGCATCGTGTGCATTGCATCATGTCATCATGCCATCATGTCATTTCTTTTTCTTAACTCAACTAAATAAACCGTATGGGTCTTCGATCCATTTAAATCGAGGGAATTCACTTGTGATTTCTCTTTATAACATATTAAAGCCTCTCAATACTATTAGGGAGCTATAATAAAATTATTCCATTTTTTTGGAATTACCTTTAACACACTTGCAAATAATCACATGCCTTTTTCCGCTTCAAGTTTGGTCCTCAAACTTTGCCCATAAATTCTTTATTCAATTTTCGGAGCTCCATCAAAAATCTCAATATTTTGGCCACTCTTAAATCTGTTCCTAGTTCAAACCCGTTGGAATTAAATTCAAACGAGTTTGAATGTTACATCTTTCAATCTTCACCTTTTCTATTTTCTCGGAACAAGCATATTTTTATGAGTTCGGGAAAATTATCCCCGTGCCCAAATCCTGTCTCCACCCTTCTTTTCTTTTTCTTTCCTTTGTTTTTCTTTTTCTTTTTTTGGGCAATAGAAGAGGGGTTAAGAGAGAGAGAGAGAGCCCAACCCCGCAAGCCCTTCAGCCGGCGCCCTCCCCATTGGGCCGGCCTGCTAGGCCCAGCTGTGCTCCAGCAGGCCCAACCCGCATGCCCTAACCCTAGGCCTCGGCCTCTCCCGCATCGCTCTCTCCCTCTCCCATCGCTCCCTCGCGTCCTCCCGCTACCGCCGCCACTCGCAGAGGAGAGAGCCGCTCCCTAGCCTCGATCCCCGCTTCTCCTCTCGTTCCCTCACCGCCGCCGCGCGCACACACACACCCGCACAGCTCCCCGTAGCCAGCGCTAGGAGCTTGCGTCCCCTTGCCTACCTCTACTGCACCGCGTCGCCGGATCACCGCTGCCTCCCTGCCTCCGGCGAGGGGCGCTGCCATGTACCTTCTCGTGGACCGCACGGCCATGGAGACCACCGTGCCGGCCCCCAAGCGCGTCGCCCGTGCTCCTTCCCTGCCTCAGACGCCTCGTCGTCCGTCTTTTCGCTGGAGCAAGCGCTAAGTCCACCTCCGCGGCTACTCGGCGACCTCGACCTTCAAGAACCCCGTGCCCGCGCCCGGATCTCCTCCTCCCCGTTCGTCCTTCTAGCCGGGAGCCCGAGCTCCGCTGGACCCCCCTCACCCTCGCCGTTCAACGCCCGGCGTCGCCCTGCTGCTGCGTCCATGGCCTCGGCCAGCCTCCTCCCCGTGCTGATGAACTCCTGCCCGAGCTGCTCTCTCCGACGAACTCTGCTGCTGGCGCCGCCCGGACCTGCTTGCGTCCGCCCGGTTCCCAGCGTCGTCGCGCCTGTTGCCCAAATCCACAATCGTCTGTTGCTACTGGCCTCTGCTGCTCTCCCTTGAGCGTGCCCGCTTCCTGCCGCTGCTCACGCACCGCTAGTCCTTCCTACTGCCCACCAGAGGCCTTTTGGGGTTAGTGTTGTTTTGGATTGACAAGGATGAGAACGCCAAGTACCACGACGCACGGTGCCCGAACGTCCACCACAACAGCGCCAAGTTCCACCACTGATGACCATTTTGGATACGTCAAGACCCGGACCGACAAGTACCGTGGCACCGAAGACCTTTGATGCGTCAAGTCCCTTTTCGAAAGTGTACCACTACCGCCGTCTTCGGAATCGCTAAGAATGACAAGTACATTGATGCCCGATGCATAGAACAATTACCGTCACCGACGACCCGAGTACCACTACCGTTGACCCTCGAAGACCCCGTGGAGGTCAAGTTCCATGTCGCGACCCCGAACATCTATGGACGTGTACGACTACTGTTGCCCGAAGTACCGCGAGTCACAAGCGCCGGGAACAACTACCGTCCCCGTGGATCCGACAAGTTCGCGAGTACGACTACTTCCCACGACTACCCTCGAGGACATTAGTTCCATCAAGTTCGATGACAACAGGGGTACAACTACCACCGCCATGATTTTGGATAAGACGTCGTGTACCTCTACTTCCACTACCGTCCCATTGATCAACGATGGCCAATAGTACCACTAATTCCACTACGGACGTCCCGAGAACATCTACTTCCCCTACACCGCATCGAACGCGAACCGCTCCGATAATGCACGCTACAAAGGTATAACCGCCGAGATGACCTTCCAAGAATGATTGTTGTGTTGTATGGCATGTACCCTTTGTCTGCACCGTGTCCGTAGTGTCTCTCGCTTCCTTGCCATCGACTCATGGGACACCCGGTAACCGGGATCACCCCACCATCTTTTGCACGCTCCCGCCACACTTTCTGCTGCACCGGCGTCTCAATGAGTTGTCAGAACCGGAACATTGCCATGGCACCGTTTCATTATCGTCGCCGTGGCACCCCTTTTGTTTCCGCCACGATGACAAATGCTCTCATCACGCTCATGTCAACTTTTAATAAATATTGCATAAAACTTGCATGTCATCCGCATCATGATAATAACATTTAAAATGTTTAAAATTGTTGTTGCTTTAAATTGCTAATGCATATGGGGATTTACCGGATTTGTTGTTTGTTATATCCGGCCCCATTTAATTTGTCTAGACAGTATAGTTTTGTTATGCTTCACCTCTTGCTATGCTAACCAACATTTAATATTGTTGAGTACCTAAACGAGAGAGAACTAAATAAGTCATGTGGTGTTTTCTTCAATATGCAACTCCGTTGCATATTGAGCTCCACTTAATTTGTAGTGTTATTTGTGCACCTTGCCATGACATGCCTCATTAACCGGACATGCATCCTACTTGGTTGTGCATCATGTCATGATTATGTGATGGTTGTTTACTATGTTGCTTGCTTCTTTCCGGGTCACTTCTCTCGTTAGCTTTGGTTCCGTTCCGGAGTTGTGAGGATTCGTTCGACTACGTCCGCTTGTCTTCTTCATGGACTCGTTCTTCTTCCTTGCGGGATTTTAGGCAAGATGACCATACCCTCGAAATCACATCTATCTTTGCTTGCTAGTTGCTCGCTCTTTTGCTATGCCGCGATACCTACCACTTAATATATCATGCCTCCCATATTGCCATGTGAAGCCTCTAACCGGCCTTTCCTAGCAAACCGTTGTTTGGCTATGTTACCGCTTTGCTCAGCCCCTCTTATAGCGTTGTTAGTTGCAGGTGAAGATTGGAGTTTGTTCCATGTTGGAACATGGATTTGTTTGGGATATCACAATATATCTTATTTACTTAATGCATCTACATACTTGGTAAAGGGTGGAAGGCTCGGCCTTATGCCTGGTGTTTTGTTCCACTCTTGCCGCCCTAGTTTCCGTCATACCGGTGTTATGTTCCTTTATTTTGCGTTCCTTACGCGGTTGGGTTATAATGGGAACCCCTTGACAGTTCGCTTTGAATAAAACTCCTCCAGCAAGGCCCAACCTTGGTTTTACTTTTGCACTAACAACCTATCACCTTCCCTTGGGTTCTGCAGACTCAAGGGTCATCTTTATTTTAACCCCCCCCAGGCCAGTGCTTCTCTAAGTGTTGGTCCGAACTGAGTAGACTGCGGGGCCACCTCGAGGAAACTTGAGGGTTGGTTTTAATCGTAGGATGTCTCATCTGGTGTTGCCCTAAGAACGAGATATGTGCAGCTCCTATCAGGATGTCGGCGCATCGGGCGGCTTTGCTGGTCTTGTTTTACCATTGTCGAAATGTCTTGTAACCGGGATTCCGAGTCTGATCGGGTCTTCCTGGGAGAAGGAATATCCTTCATTGACCGTGAGAGCTTGTGATGGGCTAAGTTGGGACACCCTTGCAGGGTTTTGAACTTTCAAAAGTCGTGCCCGCGGTTATGGGCAGATGGGAATTTGTTAATATCCGGTTGTAGAGAACTTGACACTTAACTCGATTAAAATGCATCAACCGCGTGTGTAGCCATGATGGTCTCTTTCTGGTGGAGTCCGGGAAGTGAACACGGTTTTGGAGTTATGCTTGAACGTAAGTAGTTTCAGGATCACTTCTAGTTCAGGACCGTGCTTTGCTTCTCTTCTCGCTCTCATTTGCGTAAGTTAGCCACCATATATGCTAGTGTTTGCTGCAGCTCCACCTCACTACCTTTTCCTACCCATAAGTTTAAATAGTCTTGATCTCACGGGTGTGAGATTGCTGAGTCCCCGTGACTCACAGATTACTTCAAACAGTTGTAGGTGCCGATGATACCATGCAGGTGACGCAACCGAGCTCAAGGAGGAGCTTGATGAAGATCGTGCTCGTTGTGTTTTTTTTCCAGTTGATCAGTAGTGGAGCCCAGTCGGGGAGATCGGGGATCTTTTGCATTAGGGGTTGTGTTTCTTTATTTGGTTCCGTAGTCGGACCTTGATTGTATTCTGGTTGATGTAATGCTATATTTATGTATTGTGTGAAGTGGCGATTGTAAGCCAACTCTTTATCCCTTTCTTATTCATTACGTGGGATGTGTAAAGATTACCCCTCTTGCGACATGCCTACTATGCGGCTATGCCTCTAAGTCGTGCTCCGACACGTGGGAGATATAGCCGCATCGTGGGTGTTACATTAATCCTTTTTATGGATGGGATCAACTTCCTACGTTCGGCAGCCGTAAGCTTGTTGGGGAGCGTGAATTTGGAGTCAAGACGCTCGGCGCGATAACCCGGCAGTGGCTTCTCATTTGCTGGTGAAATATCTTGACAGTAGAACCAAGTCTGGTTCCAGTCTTTGGGATGACTCGGTAAGACTATGAGGGGGAAGATAGCGCCCTGCCGATGCTAAATTGAGATGCCTCCAAGCTCCAAGCTAAGGCCGTTGGTGCACTCATTCTGCTGGTTCAGATAAAAATATTCTCTAAACAGCTCCACGGTCGGCTCTTCCTGAAGGTACGCCTCACATAGCACTTGGAAATTGCAGATATTAGATATGGAGTTGGGCCTGATATCTTGAGGGTGGAGTTTGAAAAAGTGGAGGACCTCTCTGAAGAACTTTGAGTCGGGCGGTGAAAAGCCACAGTTCATATGGTCAGTAAAACAATCACTTCCCCGTCTCTTGGATTGGGCCGTTCTTCCTCCGGGTCAGGGGCACGGTAAGACATGACGGTTTTCCCTGGCAAAAACCCTATGGAAAAGAAGTCCTTCAAACGTTCCTCGGTTTCAGTTGAGGGAACCCAGTTGCAGATGGTTGGCGCTTTGGACGGCATGATGTTCAAAAATGAACTGAAAGAAAGGCAACATGCCGGTTCTATTCCATGGTGAAATTAACAGTTAAATAATGATAATACAGGGAAGTAATGACGGCTTAGTTAAGGGCTAATGTCATATAAGCAAAAGTAAGCCGGCATAGTAAGCCGCCATGACTACAGATATTTGAGAAAAGCAAATTCAGTTAAGTGTTGAGACAAACAAGTTTCCTAACTGCTTGGTATTATTCCAGATCAAATGGCTATTCAAAATGAAAAAATTCTAGACCTAAAAAGTTTAGCGCAGATGAGTCTGTGAGTTCCAATGAGATCTTTGAACCAGAGAAAGGGATCTGTGGGCATCAAGAGTAGGCACAAAAACACTACTGCACAAGCATATATATCTTTTTGGATCAAGAAGAGGCCCGCGGTGGAAGAACTACGAAGAACTACGATGAACTATGAAGAACACGAAGAAATCTGGAAACCCTAATGCGGATGTGAGAAGTGAAAAGGAGAACACTTACAACCACGGATCTTCTGCGGGGGTCACCGCCGTCTCTGGACTGATTCAGGTTGATGCAGCGGCCAAGGTCGACGGAGACGGAGGAGAACCGTGACGGCGGTGAGGCTCGAGCAGCAGGAGGGTTGCGAGAGGAAGAAGACGGAGAGTGAGAGAAGAATGAGGAAGGCCGAGGCGTGCCTATTTATAAGGAAAAAATGTGAACAGACGGGCGCAAAAATCAAGGAAGAGCCGAATAAATGTTATCCAACTACACAGACGCCTCGATTCTCGGAAGACATTAAAGTGAAGATCCATTGGGAGATGACGTCATAAAAGTTTTTTGCTTTCCAAGAGATGACGTCATGGCGGGTTACAAAAACTTCTGCAAGGATAAGAAGATGGACTTTGTCTAAGTGTTGAAGATTGACAAAGAACAAAATACAAAGTCAACCTGGGGCCTAATGTTGGGGATACAACTATCAGTTATGACCCGCCCAAGAGGGGCCGGGTCAGCCCCAATGGTGGGTTACACAAGAAGCCCAGTAAACATTAAGATGATAGGTTATTAAATCGTATAGAAGGCCCAAAGGCCTAGAGGCGGCTTAAGGCCCAATATTACAAACTGTCATATGTAAGGGAAGACTTGTAAAGAAAGGCATGTAAAGGAAGTCACCGAGCCGGATACGACTATGAGCCGGCTGGGACTCTGTAGGCCACCAGGCGTAAACCCATGTATATAAGGGGACGACCCAATGGCGGCTTAGGGCAAGAAACAAGAGATCGATAACCAAGCCAGCGAGTTAGCCTCTTGGTGATCGAAACCCCAGCAATACCAAACACAACTAGACGTAGGCTTTTACCTTCATCGTAAGGGGCCGAACTAGTATAAAACCTCTTGTGTCCTTTGTCCTGATTAACCCCTTTAAGCTTCCTAGTTGCGATGGCCCTACGACTAAGTCCTTCCACTAGGACATCTGCCGTGACAATTCCACGACACATTCCATATCATGTCATCATGTGCATCTCATTTGCATACGTGTTCGTCTCATGCATCCGAGCATTTTCCCCGTTGTCTGTTTCGCAATCTGACACTCCTACGTCATCCGGCGTCCCCTTTTGTCTCTTTTCATGAGCGGGTGTTAAACATTCTCGGAATGGACCGAGATTTGCCAAGCGGCCTTGGTACACCACCGGTAGACCGCCTGTCAAATTTCGTGCCATTTGGAGTCCGTTTGATGCTCCAACGGTTAACCGGCGAACCATAAAGGCCTCATGTGTGTTGCAGCCCAACACCCCTCCAAAACGGCCCTTTAACCCATCCAAACAACTCCCATGTCCTCCGCCGTCGGATCACAATCGCGTGGGTGAAAACTGCACTCCATTTGGACACTCCAAACTCCTCCTACCTATAAATATGTCCTCCTCGTCCAAAATCCAGGTCCAAAACCCTAGATCCAATCCCTCCGCACCGCCGGACACATCAGCCGCCGACCGGACGCGTCCGCTGCCTCCCTCAGCCACTCCGGGCACGCCACGTGTCCCCGGACCCGTCCCCGCCGCCGCGGCCTGACGAGCCCAAGGAGGGCCCACCCGAGCCCAACCGCTGCAGCCCCGCGCCCGCTGAGGGAGTCCTGGATTAGGGGGTCTCCGGACAGCCGGACTATATCCTTTGGCCGGACTGTTGGACTATGAAGATACAAGATTGAATACTTCGTCCCGTGTCCGGATAGGACTCTACTTGGAGTGGAAGGCAAGCTAGGCAGTACGGATATGTATATCTCCTCCTTTGTAACCGACCTTGTGTAACCCTAGCCCCTCCGTGTCTATATAAACTGGAGGGTTTTAGTCCGTAGGACAACAGACAATCATACTATAGGCTAGCTTCTAGGGTTTAGCCTATCTGATCTCATGGTAGATCAACTATTATAATATTCATATCATCAAGAATAAATCAAGCAAGACGTAGGGTTTTACCTCCATCAAGAGGGCCCAAACCTGGGTAAAACATCGTGTCCCCTGCCTCCTGTTACCATTCGCCTTAGACGCACAGTTCGGGACCCCCTACCCGAGATCCGCCGATTTTGACACCGACATTGGTGCTTTCATTGAGAGTTCCTCTATGTCATCGAAGAGAAGCTGATGGCTCCTACGATCATCGATAGCGATGCAATCCAGGGTGAGACTTTTCTCCTCGGATAGATCTTTGTGTTCGGCGGCTTCGCACTGCGGGCCAACTCGCTTGGCCATCTGGAGCAGATCGAAAGTTACGCCCCTGGCCACCAGGTCAGGTTTGGAAGCTTAAACTACACGGCCGATATCCGCGGAGACTTGATCTTCGACGGATTCGAGCCCCTGCCTTGTGCGCCACGCGGTCACGATGAGTACGATTTAGCTATACCATCAGACAGTGTTCAAGAAATCGCACTGGCAGCCGCTCCGACTCTCAATTTGGAGCCAGTTGCGCCATCCATGGACGGGTGGATAGACCCTGCCATGGAGGCCGTATCCTCTGCGGCGATCGAGCCGAATATCGACCTTACCCTTCACGAGAGCCGTGTTGCCAAACTGTCGGATCCTTCTCCGGCCACGGACTCCGAACTGCCTGCACCCGTTCCTATCGAATCCGATTGGGCGCCGATCATGGAGTTTACCTCCGTGGATATTTTTTAGCACTCGCCCTTTGTCGACATACTGAACTCATTAAGGTCTCTCTCCTTGTCAGGAGAGTCCTGGCTGAACTACGTCCGTCAGGATAGGGACGCGGATGACGAAGAAATTTGCCGCCCACCCACCACCCACTTAGTAGCCACTGTCGATGACTTAACCGACATGCTCGACTTCGACTCCGAAGACATCGACGGTATGGACGACGATGCGGGAGGCGAAGAGGAACCACTGCCCACAGGGCACTGGACAGCCACCTCATCATATGACATATACATGGTGGACACACCCAAAGAAGGCAATGGCGACGGGACAACGGAGGATGACCCCTCCAAGAAGCAACCCAAGCGCCGGCGTCAGCGGTGCCGCTCTAAGTCCCGCCAAGGCAAAAGCGGTGATACCGGCACCGGAGATAATAGCACTCCGAAAAGTGCCGAAGGCAACAACAATCCCCTCCAGCAAGATTTATAGCAGGAGGATGGAGAAGCCAGCCCTCCTGAGAGAGCGGCAGATGGAGAGGCGGAGGATGATAATTACATGCCTCCCTCCGAAGACGAAGCAAGCCTCGATGATGATGAATTCGTCGTGCCAGAGGATCCCATCGAACAAGAGCGCTTCAAGCGCCGGCTTATAGCCACGGCAAATAGCCTTAAGAAAAAGCAACAACAGCTTCAAGCTGATCAAGATTTGCTAGCTGACAGATGGACTAAAGTCCTGGCGGCCGAGGAATATAAACTCGAACGCCCCTCCAAGAGTTACCCAAAGTGCAGGTTGCTACCCCGACTGGAGGAGGAAGCACCGAAACCTACATCCCCGGCGTATGACGCGGCTGATCGGCCACCTCGTGGCCGCGACAGAGAGGCATTCCAGCCAAAAGCTCAGCCCACACCCCGACGCCATTCAAATAAAAAGGCATGAGGAAATACGCCAGACCTGCGAGACGTATTGGAGGACAAAGCAAAACACGCAAGATTGATCTACGGATCATGAGGGCGCGCCACTATGCAAGACGATAATCGTGACGCCGGATACAGTAAAAGTAAGTCCGGCCGGGCCGAACAAAGCGGGCAAGACTCATTTGAGCTGTGTTGCGATATAGCCCAGTACAGAGGTGCCGCACACCCCTTATGCTTCACAGACAAAGTAATGGTTCATCAAATCCCAAAGGGTTTCAAACCCGTAAATATAGAATCATATGACGGCACAACAGATCCTGCGGTATGGATCGAGGATTTCCTCCTGCACATCCACATGGCCCGCGGCGATGACCTACACGCCATCAAATACCTCCCACTCAAACTCAAAGGACCAACTCGGCATTGGCTCAACAACTTGCCAGTAGAGTCCATTAGCTGTTGGGAAGATCTGGAAGCCGCATTCCTCGACAACTTTCAAGGCACTTATGTGCGACCACCAGATGCCGATGACTTGAGCCACATAATTCAGCAGCCAGAGGAATCGGCCAGGCAATTCTGGACACGATTCCTAACAAAGAAAAATCAAATCGTCGACTGTCCAGATGCAGACGCCCTAGAAGCTTTCAAGCACAACATCCGCGATGAATGGCTCGCCCGGCACCTTGGCCAGGAAAAGCCGAAATCTATGGCAGCCCTCACGACACTCATGACCCGCTTCTGTGCGGGAGATGACAGCTGGTTGGCTCACAGCAATAACATATCAAAGAATCATGGTACTTCAGATACCAAGGACGGCAACGGCATGTCACGTCGCAACAAACATAAGCGCTGCATTAACAGCGACAATAGCGAGGATACGCCAGTCAATGCCGGATTCAAAGGCTCTAAACCCGGTCAGCGGAAAAAGCCATTCAAAAGAAGCACTCCGGGCCCGTCCAGTTTGGACCGTATACTCGATCGCTCGTGTCAAATACACGGCACCCCCGACAAGCCAGCCAACCATACCAACAGGGATCGTTGGGTGTTCAAGCAGGCCGACAAGTTAAATGCTGAAAACAAAGATAAGGCGTCACATAGCGATGACGAGGAGGAGCCCTGGCAGCCGAACACCGGAGGACAAAAGAGGTTCCCCCCACAAGTGCGGACGGTGAACATGATATACGCAACCCACATCCCCAAGAGGGAGCGGAAGCGTGCGCTCAGGGACGTATATGCGTTGGAGCCAGTCGCCCCAAAGTTCAACCCATGGTCCTCCTGTCCGATCACCTTCGATCGCAGGGACCACCCCACTAGTATCCGCCAGGCGGATTCGCCGCACTGGTCCTAGACCCAATCATTAACGGATTTCACCTCACACGAGTCCTTATCGATGGCGGCAGCAGCCTGAACCTGCTTTATCAGGACACAGTGCACAAAATGGGTATAGACCCCTCAAGGATCAAACCCACAAAAACGACCTTTAAAGGCGTCATACCAGGTGTAGAGGCCCATTGCACAGGCTCAGTCACACTGGAAGTGGTCTTCGGATCCCCGGATAACTTTCGAAGCGAAGAGTTAATCTTTGACATAGTCCCGTTCCGCAGTGGCTACCATGCACTGCTCGGGCGAATTGCATTTGCGAGATTCAATGCGGTACCGCATTATGCATATCTCAAGCTCAAGATGCCAGGACCTTGGGGGGTCATCACAGTCAATGGAAACACAGAGCGCTCTCTCCGCACGGAGGAGCACACTGCGGCCCTCGCAACAGAAGCGCAAAGCAGCCTCTTAAGGCAATCCACTAGTTCGGTGATTACGGACCCGGACACCTTCAAGCGCGCCCGGAGTAATCGGCAACTGGACCGCCTGGCATGTTCCGAGCTTGCATAGCAATGTGGCCCCCACCCGGTCCCAGCCAAACGGCGAAATCCGTGCCACGCGTACATAATTACGCATTAAAAATACCATGGGCATAGGTGGGGAGGGGGGCACGACTACGGCACGCTCCAAGACACGGCTTAAACCGCACTAGGGGCTTCCCGCTTTGTTATTTTTCTCTTTCAGGACTTTAATCTCTGGAAACCCTCTCCAGCAGCATGATTGCCGAACACATGATGCAGCAACCAAGGAGGCAGCAAGCTACGTCACACCACGGAACTCCCAGGTGGATTACGATAACGAGTGAAATATTTGTTTTAATACTATTCCTCAACTTGCCCTTGGAAGGGACATGTTAAACAGTCCTACTTTTTGCTTATCGCACTACTTGTATTATTCTGCTTTAACACACCTTTTTGAATAAACAAGGCATAGAATTAAGACTATTATTGCATTCTTCCTTTATATATATATATATGTTCATTCATGACATCTAGCACCCGTACATTCTGGTACGGCCAATATGCTAGGGGCTTAGGCATACCCCATAATACAGCATGAGAAGTCCGAACACTTTCGACAGTGTGGCACCCCGAACTTATAGCATTATATGCATCAGCTTCGAATCATGTCTTGGGTCAATAGTTGGGTTTGCCCGGCTCCCATGTTTTGGTACCTTACGTTCCGCTATATCGGCTAAGGTAGCACTGGGAGAACTACTGCGATTGTGCCCTGGTTCTGCTGGGCTAAGCACCTCAGTAGAGAAAGCTAAACTGACTGTCATGATAAGGCGAGAGACTGGTCGCTGTTTGAGAGGTTTCAAGTCCCTAAAGACTTATGCCGCTTAGAGCGAGGAGTCGGCCCTGTCCGGCTTAAGGCGTGTATAGCGCCCCGAAATCGGCCTTCCGAATACTAGGGGCTTCGCCGAAATTTAAAATTATAGAATTCTATGGCTAAGTGAGAGTGATAACGCATTATAGTCCGATTGCCTTGTTCGTTGTGCTGAGCACCTCCCTCGAAGGACCCAAAAATGGGAACAAGAGTGCTCAGGTTTATACCGAACACCCCAGCACTCGTGGCGTGGGGGCAGGAGCCGACGACTAGCCATCTCTCAGATTTGATAAACAGCCGAACAGAAGGCGCTATTTTAAATTCAAACAAGCGTTGCATAGCGCATATGAACAAGTTTTCATAATACAGGATTACACGAGCAAGTTTATTCAAATATTACATCGTTCGCACACTCGTCCGTTACAAGACGGGCACCCTTCAGGACACCCTCATAGTACATCTCGGGGTGGCGATGCTCCTTGCCCTGCGGCATCCCTTCCTTCACCAGCTTCACGACGTCCATCTTGGCCCAGTGCACCTTCGCACGGGCGAAAGCCCGGTGTGCACCTTCGATGCAGACGGACCGCTTGATGACTTCCAGCCATGGGCAGGCATCCACAAGCCACCTCACCAGGCCGAAGTAGCTGTTGGGAAGGGCGTCGCCAGGCCACATCCGGACTATAAATCCCTTCATGGCCTGTTCGGCCGCCTTGTGCAGCTCGACCAGTTGCCTCAGCTGGTCGATCAGAGGCATCGGGTGTTCGGTCCCAGTATATTGAGACCAGAACAGCTTCTCTGTTGAGCTTCCCTCCTCATCCTGGTAAAATTGTGCAGCATCCGACATGTTGCGGGGCAAATCTGCGAATGCTCCTGGAGAGCTCTAGATTCGGGTAAGTAACAAGTAATTTACTTTCACATGCTTGCTTTGCATATAGAATGCCTTACCCGCCGCTATCTTCTTCATCGCATCAATCTCCTGGAGGGCCTTTTGGGCTTCGGCCTTGGCACTCTTTGCACTCTCAAGGGTCGCGACAAGCTCGGAATCTCGCGTCTTCAAGTCAAGCTCCAACGCCTTGTGCTTTGTCACGAGAGCGTGGAGCTCTTGCTACACCTCGCCCACCCGTGCCTCTTGTTTTTCCCACTCGGTGCGCTCCTGGGCCGCTTTGTTTTCGGCCTCGAATAGCGCTTGCTTCAGGGTTGCCACTTCGGTCGTGGCCCCTGGCAAATTAAAGATGATCCTGTCATTTTGCAATTGCATCCCTTTTATATATATACATATCTACAGACTAGGTATTACTTACCTTTGTTCTCCTCGAGCTGCCTCTTGGCAAGGCCGAGCTCTTTCTTGGACCCTTCGAGGTCCTGCTTCAGTACGGCGACCTCCGCAGTCAGTGCGGCAGAGGTCAGCAGCGAAGCCTGCATATGCATATAGACATACTTATATTAGACTCCTGCAGATATTAGTTGATCCTCTATTCGGCTTTTCTTTTTGAACACCAAACAGAGCATCAGGGGCTACTGTCTATGCGGTAATATTTTTCCTATATTTCAAACACTTACCTCATAGCCTGTTAGAAGGCTGGCACAGGCTTCAGTCAGTCCGCTCTTGGCGGACTGAACCTTCTGGATCACCGCACTCATAATAGTGTGGTGCTCTTCGTCGATGGAAGCGCTGCGAAGCGCTCCCAGCAGATTGTCCGGTGCCTCTAGATGGACAAAGGTTACCGGCACGGGCGTCTTGCCCCTTTTGGAAGGAGGCCGCCTGCCCGAGTCTGGAACCACTGGAGGTTTCGGTGCAATGTTCAGCTGAAGGCCGAACTCGGAGCCCTCGGGAGCCTTACCCCCTCTACTCCCGGAGTCCGGAAGGTCGCCTTGAGGCGCCTTTGGGACTGTCTCCCCTCGACCCGGTGCCTCTTGAGACAGCACCTCGGCATTGTCTGTAGGGCAAGGGGAGGTGGCGGTCAGAAGTGGATCGCTATCCATATCCGGCGAGTCCAAGGAGCCGCCCGACGAAGATACGTCGATACGGGCTTGGGGCGGTCTGCATAATCATATTCGGCGTTAGGAGAAGCAGTGCGACAAAGGTATGCTATGAGTTACTCCGGTATCCGAATACTTACGACTTCGCCAGGGGCTTGGCCTTGAGCAGCCACTCGTCTTCGTCTTCGGCGGCGGTTGTGGAGCAGTTCGGAAGGAGAGTCCTTCCCTTCTTGGACCCTTCGCCCCCCCTCCCCCCGGATTGGGGCGGCCTTCCTTTTCTTGTCTCCCTCGGCTGGAGGGGGAACATCTTCATCTTCCTCCTCGTCTTCGTGGGAGGAGTACGTCGCAGAGTCATCGGACGATGAGTCCGATACCACCTGGCGTCGGGAACTCTTTCGGGTTCCCTTGGCCTTCTTCTTGGCCTTCTTCGGCACCTTGTAAGGAGTCGGAGTCAGCATCTCCATTAGGAGAGCGTCCGCAGTGTCTTCGGGCAGAGGGGCCGGACAGTTGATCTTCTCCGATGCCCCCACCCAGTCCTGTCAAAGGCCTGGGAGCTCAGACCCCGCACGTGGTTAAGCTATGGGAAGTAAAAATCCTACCAGATGTACAAAACTTACCGGATTCGTAGGGCACTTCGCGCTTAGCCCGCGGTCCTCGATGAGAGAGGGAGGGACCTCGGCACCCTTGAACAGCACCCTCCAGACGTCCTTGTGCGTCGTGTCGAAGAGCTCGCTCAGAGTCTGGTGCTGGGCCGGGTCGAACTCCCACAAGTTGAAATCCCGTTGTTGACACGGGAGGATCCGACGGAAGAGCATGACCTGGACTATGTTGACAAGCTTGAGCTTCTTGCTTGCCATATTCTGGATACATTTCTGGAGTCCGTCCAGCTCCACCGATGAACCCCGGGATAGGCCCTTCTCTTTCCAGGAGGTGAGCCACGTGGGGATTCTGGATCGAAACTCAGGGGCCACCACCCAGTTGGTGTCGCGAGGCTCGGTGATGTAGAACCACGCCGATTGCCATCCCTTTATGGTCTCCACGAAGGATCCATCAAGCCATATAACATTGGGCATCTTGCCCACCATGGCTCCACCGCATTCCGCTTGTCGGCCTCCCACCACCTTCGGCTTGATATTGAAGGTCTTCAGCCACAGGCCAAAGTGGGGCCGGATGCGGAGGAAAGCCTCACACACGATGATGAATGCCGAAATGTTGAGGATGAAGTTCGGGGCCAGATCATGAAAGTCTAGCCCATAGTAGAACATAAGACTGCGGACGAATGGATGGAGGGGAAACCCCTGTCCGCGGAGGAAGTGGTGGAGGAACGATCTGCCCTGTAGCGGGTAGCCGATGTATGATATTCGCGGCTAAGTATCCGGCTCCTCGCAGCTTTTTGATGTGTCCCTCCATGACGGAGGAAGCCATCCACTTGCCTCCCGCTCCGAACATGTTTGGAGAAGGTTGAGGAGAAGGATGTGGACTTGGGCGTTGGAGCTCGAGTGCGCAAGAACGGATGAGCAAGGAGGAAGAAGGCGTGGGTAGAAAAAGGTTAAACCTTATCCCTGTATAAGGGCGGCCGAAACTATGCGCCCCACTAGCCTGGTAAAACCCGCTTATCCCTCAAGCGCCGTAATTGATGGCACGGTTGGGTTACCCATGCCCGTATTGATGAGAATCCCATAATAAGGGGGACACGATCTCTGCTTTGACAAGACGTGTCAAGAAACTGCCTCGCGTTATGTGCGGGGCTAGTTAAAGAAAAACGGTTCGAATAATCACCGAGCCATGGCATGATGTCATGTTGCCAAAACGTGTCAACAGATTAGATTTGTGCAAATATTATTCTCTCTACGGTGGTATGTGGAATGTATTTTGCAGGGTCGAACACTATCCTTTTATTCAAACTCTTCTGTGGTGTGTCCGGAGGAGGAACCCGCCTTGCAATGCCGAAGACAACACTGCGCGCCGGACTCATCGTCGTTGAAGCCTGGTTCAGGGGCTACTGAGGGAGTCCTGGATTAGGGGGTCTCCAGACAACCGGACTATATCCTTTGGCTGGACTATTGGACTATGAAGATACAAGATTGAAGACTTCGTCCCGTGTCCGGATAGGACTCTACTTGGCGTGGAAGGCAAGCTAGGCAGTACGGATATGGATATCTCCTCCTTTGTAACTGACCTTGTGTAACCCTAGCCCCCTCTGGTGTCTATATAAACCAGAGGGTTTTAGTCCGTAGGACAATAGACAATCATACTATAGGCTAGCTTCTAGGGTTTAGCCTCTCTGATCTCGTGGTAGATCAACTCTTGTAATATTCATATCATCAAGAATAAATCAAGTAGGACGTAGGGTTTTACCTCCATCAAGAGGGCCCGAACCTGGGTAAAACATCGTGTCACCTGCCTCCTGTTACCATCCGCCTTAGACGCACAGTTTGGGACCCCCTACCCGAGATCGGCCGGTTTTTACACCGACACCCGCGCTCGCCCGCCGCCTCCCACCGAGCCCGCCACCGCCTCGCCGGCATGCTCCACCGACTGCGCCCGCCATCACCGGCGCTCCTCCACGCCGGCTGGCAGCCGCGCCGCTCCTCCATGCCGGCGACCGCGCCTAGCTCGTCCTCCGTCGCCAGCACCCGTCTCCGCCACCTCCCATGGTCGCCGTTCGCCGGACCCCTCGCCGGCCTCCTCTCCTTCGAGCTCCGGTCACCGCCCCTGCAGATTCCGGCGAGATCCGCTCCGGCCGTCCTCATCATCCGCGCCACCGAACCCTAGATCTCAAATCTAGAGATCCAAATCTCCTCTAAGTCCTTTTTATGTTATGTTTTAAGCCTCTATTCAACGCATCATAACTTCTTGCATGTAGCTCCGTTTTGTGCGTGCAATATATCAAAATGTTCATTATGATGTGCTCTTCATTTTGTTAAATTGTGACATGCTTGTTTGAGTCCATATTGATGCCCTAATAACTGATGCAAGAGTGCTATAAATTGTTAGGTGCTGACTCTTATCAGAGTATGAGGAGTTGTCATTTTTGCTACATTTGTTGTGTGCTGCATATGGGCATGAGCCCTACATGTATATTGATATATGCCATGCCATCTTTACAGGGGTGTATGCCATGTATTTTTTTGATCTTTGTCGTGACTAGCACAAGCATGCAAAGTAGCCTTCGTGATATTGTTGATTTCAGGATCTCAGGATTTTGGCTAAGTCTTTGGCTGCTGTTATTTTTATGCCATGTATCCATGATGCCACAGAGTGATCCATGCTTGTTTTGAGTATCTTCAGTAAGGATGATTTTGACATATGGTTATGCTCTATCCATCCATGCCCCTGTTTGCAATTATGGAGTCCACTAGCATGTCTTAATCTTGCTCTACTTTTGCTATAAAATGTTCCCGGCAGATTGTTTACATGTTAATCCATTTTTCCATGGATGTTGTAGTTGATCCATGCATGCTATGAACTTTAGCTTGCCTTGGTTAGCTTCATAAACATGCCATCTTGTTGATTCTATGCTTATCTTGCCATGCGATGCCTTGTGTTTAGTGAATCAAGCTCGCAAAGATGCCTTCATAACTCTGTTTTTGACATGCTCAGTTTTCTGCCAAGTCTGAATCTGTTTATAAAACTTGCTATGTTTACATGGGTGCCATCATATCTTCTGTGCCTTTTTGGCTCATGGTCAGTAAGGGACTTGTGTTCTAGGCTTTGAGTAGATTCATGCCATGCCTTTGTTTGCTATGATCTGCTCATGTAGCATGTTGTTAGCTTGCTCTAAACATTGCTTCCTGATGTTAATTCCTAGCATGTTAGTATTTTCACTAAGTCTGTGAAGCTGATATCTTTTGCACTTTTGCCATGCTTGTTTGAACCTGCTCTTATGTGATTTAGCTGTAGATCAGTGTTCATCTTTTGTCAAGCATCTTGAGTAGATCACTACCATGTGCTTTGTTGATACGTTGGACTATAGTACCTTAGTTTCTTGTTCCATTCTAGGTGGCATCGTGCTGTTAATCGCAGTATTGTGCCATTATTGTTTTGCTTGCCATTTGCAAACCGTGCATCTGATTCCGGTGATCTTTATATCGATTTCGACCAAAATCAACTCATCTTTCTAGCAGAGCACTTGGTTTGCCAAGTTGATGCCTTGTTCATCCTTTTCCTTCCAGAGCACGCATATGCTTTGCATATCACATCTCGCATATCATGCCATGTTTTGCATCATGTTGCTTGCGCATTGCACCGTGGTTGATTTTTGTTTCCTTTGCTTGTGTTCTTGCTTTTAGTAGAGCCGGGAGACAAGTACGTGATCGAGGAACCCGTTGAGTATGCTAACGAGGATTAAGCTTTCGTCAACTCTGAGAATTTTGCAGGCAAGATGACCATACCCTCGAAATCACTTCTTGCTTTGCTTGCTAGTTGTTCGCTCTATTGCTATGCCGCGATACCTACCACTTGCTATATCATGCCTCCCATATTGCCATGTCAAGCCTCTAACCCACCTTTCCCAGCCAACCATTGTTTGGCTATGTTACCGCTTTGCTTAGCCCCTCTTATAGCGTTGCTAGTTGCAGGTGAAGTTGGAGTTTGTTCCATGTTGGAACATGGAGATTTTTGTGATATCATTATTATATCTTGTTTACTTTAATGCATCTATATACTTGGTAAAGGGTGGAAGGCTCGGCCCTATGCCTGGTATTTTGTTCCACTCTTGCCGCCTTAGTTTCCGCCATTTTGCGTTCCTTACGCGGTTGGGTGTTATGGGAACCCCTTGACAGTTCGCCTTGAATAAAACTCCTCGAGCAAGGCCCAACCTTGGTTTTACCATTGGCCACCTAAGCCTTTTTCCCTTGGGTTCCGCGGACTCAAGGGTCATCTTTATTTTAAACCCCCGGGCCAGTGCTCCTTTGAGTGTTGGTCCAAACTAGAGCACCGTGCGGGACCGTCCCTTGGCAACATGGGTTATGTTGGTTCGTGTATTCTTAGCTTATCCGGTGTGCCCTGAGAACGAGATATGTGCAGCTCCTATCAGGATTTGTCGGCACAGCGGGTGGTCTTGCTGGTCTTGTTTTAGCATTGTCGAAATGTCTTGTAACCGGGATTCCGAGTCTGATCGGGTCTTCCTGGGAGAAGGAATATCCTTCGTTGACCATGAGAGCTTGTGATGGGCTAAGTTGGGACAGCCCTGCAGGGTTTTGAACTTTCGAAAGTCGTGCCCGTGGTTATGGGCAGATGGGAATTAGTTAATATCCGGTTGTAGAAAACTTGACACTTAATCTAATTAAAATGAAGCAACCGCGTGTGTAGCCGTGATGGTCTCTTTTCGGCAGAGTCCAGGAAGAGAACACGGTCTCGTGTTATGCTTGAACATAAGTAGCCTTAGTATCACTTCTTGATCATTATTAGCTTCTCGCCCGTGCTTTGCTTCTCTTCTCGCTCTCATTTGCGTAATTTAGCCACCATATATGCTAGTGCTTGCTGCAGCTCCACCTCACTACCCCTTTCCTACCTTTAAGCTTAAATAGTATTGATCGCGGGGGTGTGAGATTGCTGAGTCCCCCTGACTCACAGATACTTCCAAACAGATGCGGGTGCCGATGATGCTAGTGCGGGGGATGCTATCGAACTCAAGTGGGAGTTCGACGAGGATTCTGGCTGTTACTACGTGTCTTTTCTGGATGATCAGTAGAGGAGCCCAGTTGGGGAGATCGGGGATCTAGCATTTGGGGTTGTCTTTCTTTATTTTGGTTCTGTAGTCGGACCTTGATTGTATTCTGGATGATGTATGATATATTTGTGTATTGTGTGAAGTGGCGATTGTAAGCCAACTCTTTATCCCTTTCTTATTCAGTACATGGGATGTGTAAAGATTACCCCTCTTGCGACATGCCTACCATGCGGTTATGCCTCTAAGTCATGCTCCGACACGTGGGAGATATAGCCGCATCGTGGGTGTTACAGGGGAAGGAGGTAGCCAAGGGGGAAGAGGGTTGCAGTGGTGGTTGGGGCGCGAATGGTGGAGGAGCTCCCAGCTGCGCTGTTGCTCATGGTTGTTCTGGCGCGTGGGAGGGTCACCGAACTGCAGGCCGTTGTATCCTGTATTGCACGTCGTCGTATGTCGTACTGCACGCCGATGTTGGACACCGTCCCATCTATGCTCGAGCACCACGAAAGTGAAGAGAGTTGGAAGAGCACCTACGGGATCTACCCCGAGGACCATCCATGACGACCAGCACTGAACCACATCACCCGTGCCTCTGAACTGCACTTCCACGGTCGCCGAACTGAATATCGGGTAGCAACGAGCTGCGCGGGGCGTGGGTGGCCGGTGGCGCACCACATGGCGACATCAGAGGCCATGGAGGAGCGAGTCGGATCCGGGCCATCGCGGCTCCCAGGTGGCGGCCATCACATGTGTGGGGTTTCAATCGGGGCGACCGAGATCCGGCTATCCAGGGAGGCAGCGTGAGCCATGAGAGAGTTGTGCTTGGGTGGGGGAGTCGTGGGGCGGTGCTGTGGGGTTGGGGAGGGAGGCGCGTCGAGCGGGAGTAAGAGGGGTGGTGGGGAGGGGTCGCAGTGGTGGGGGAGGGGGGAGAACACGGCGGCGTTGGGGAGGAGGCCGCAGGGTTGGGGAGAGTAAGGTGGCGCTGGGAAGGCGGGGTGGCTCCGGGCGGGAGGAGGAGGAGGCGGGGTGCCGCTGGATGGGAGGAGGAGGAGGTGGGATGGCGCCGGGCGGGAGGAGGAGGAGGCGGGGCGGAGTGGGGAAGGAGGTCGTGCGGTGTTGGGGTGGGAGGTGGAGGTTGTGCAGCGGCGGGGAAGGAGGTGGAGGTCATGGGGAGTGGGAGAGGGGCATGGAGAGAGAGGGGAGTTGGTGCATATGGTGGGTGGGTTTTTTTATTGCCGCAGTTTGGTGGTTTGTTTGTAGCTATAGCGGTAGGCGGGGGTGTTAGCAGAATAAGGCTAGGTGTTAGCAGAATAAGACTCTTAAGGGTGTTATCATAATAGACCCACCATATATATATAGGACAACACTATGCTAATGCTGGGGTTAAAATAAAAGAGAAGTCCAAAGATTATGAAAAACTCAGATTTTTCGCGTTACTAAAGTATAAAACGAAGAAGTTCAAATTCAAAAAGGAACAACTAAAAAAGTTTAAAAATAGATTTTCCCCATCTCTAAAAAAACTAGAAGTACAAACGAAAATAACGAAGTGGTTCAATGTTTATTTAGAAACTAAAATTTTACCGTTATCAAAATACTCACATACCCCTTAGTATTGAAGAATCAACCATGAAGTTCAAATTGAAAGAAAATGATTCAAAAATAAAACTAGGACGTCCATATTAAAAAGATGGAGAAGTTCAATGATTATAGAACACTCGGATTTTCCTCGTTATTAAAGAATGGAAACAAGAAGTTCAAAAATAAAATGACAAGAAGTTCAACTTTTAAAAATAGAGCACTTCAAAATTTCATCAAAAAGATTAAGAAATAATACCAGGAAGCCCAATTTAAAAAGATGGAGAAGTTCGATGATTATAGAAAACTCATATATTCCTCGTTATTAAAAGAATGGAAATAAGAAGTTCAAAAATTAAATAACAAGAAGTTCAACTTTTAAAAATAGAGCACATCAAAATTTCATAAAAAAGATTAAGAAAAAAACTAGTAAGTCCATATTAAAAAGATGGAGAAGTTCGATGATTATAGAAAACTCAGATTTCCCTCGTTATTAAAGAATGGAAACAAGAAGTCCAAAAACAAAATAACAAGAAGTTCAAATTTTAAAAATAGAGCGCTTAAAAATTCATATAAAAGGTTAAGAAATTCAGGTTAATATTTATAAAAAAACTCAGATATTTTCACGTAACCGAGAGAAGTTCAGATTGATAACTGCCAGAAGGTCACGTACTACATGGTGTGCATTTTGTATTAAAAAGATTAAAAAAGCAAAATCTAAAAGTTTTGTTGTTATAAGTTCAAGTTCTGCACCGGAGGAAGTTAAAAAATATTGTGAGAGAGGTTTGTACAGAAGGAATATCATTTGTGTAACACGGACGAATGAATGAGAAAATTACAATTGAAAATACGTCACAGAAGTTCGACATGAAAACAGCAGGAAGTTCAACTACTGCACTGAATGAATTTCAGATGAATAACTTTTAAAACCATCGCAATTATGAAAAAACGATCAACACGGGAAAGTTGTGTGTTTACATCAGCTTTCCACCGGTATATTACTTGCTCAATTTCGGTGAGTGTTCCGGTGAGTGGATGAAGAGCTACAGGCAAAGAAAGCACGTGAAAAACAGAGTGAAGTTCAAGTAGACATGCCGAGAAGTTCAAGTTCTTCACGTGGTGTATTTTCAAAGAATTTGTTTCGCGATAAAGGCAGAACGTATGATCTCATCATTTTCGAAATTACTTGAAAACGACTAAGAATCAGAGAAAACCATCAACATGAAAAAGTTTCGCATTTTCCTTAGCTTTTCAACGGTATATTATTTGTCCAATTCCGATAATGTTTGTAGAAATTATGGCGAAAATATGTTTTTAGCCATTTTCAAAATTGACATAAAACCGTAATGAATTGGGAGAAATAATATATAGAAAAAAGTTTCGCATTTTCTCAATCTTTCCAACGCCATATCATTTGCTACATTCGGACGTACGGTTAAAAAATTAACTCAAAAATACGAACACGGTGCAACTTGTACCATTTTCTAAATTACTTTTAAACTGTTCAAAATTAGAAAAACTTTCGACATGAAAAAGTAGAACATTTTCATAAGCTTTCCAATGCCATATCATTTGCCTCAATTAGATTAGCCGTTTAGAAATAACATCGAAAATACGAACTCGGCTGTTCGCTTTGCGAAATTTTACGATTTTCCAAATTACTCTTTAACCATAGGGAATTAACGAAAACTTTCAACATGTGAAAGGAGCGGTTTTGCAACATCTTTCCAACGCCATATTATTTGCCTCATTCTGATAAACGGTTTAGAAATGCGATCAAAAATACGATTCACATTTTTTGTGTGAAGAAAAAATGGTTTTCAAAACTTCTCTTAGACCGCCCACATTTTGCCAAAAATTTAACTTGGGTCATGATACTGTTGTCCATAGCTTTCCAACGGTATATCGCAAGCCCATTTGGGCAATGTTGGCAGGAGTTCAACCTAGCACTAGGGGAAGTTCAGGTCGAACAACTCAGGCAGTAAAATTGCAAAAAACGCAATTTCATCATGACCCGAGAGCAAAATCCGCCAATGAGCGAGATACCTATTTCAAACCGGTATTTAGTTGCTAAAAATGTTTCTCGATTACACTAACATGATATAGAACCCGACTAACCAGAATAATTCGCGGAGGAAGCCATGGTTGGGAAGATAGCCCGAAGGTCGGGTTCGTACAGAGGGAAGTTCAGGCGCGTTACTCAGGCAGTTCAGGTTGTGATCAGAATATTATTCTGATCCCGTGATCAGGATAGTGTTTATGTATATATATAGGACAGCACTATTCTCATCCTGGGATTAGAATAGTTATTTGGATCATGTCAGCCTATATAGGGGCCGACGGTATGCTCCTGAGATCGCAAACACACCCGGCCCCGATCGGTACTAGAAAAAGAAAAACACTCACTGCCCACGACCCCCACCCCCGGTCCCACCGTCGCCTGCCTCCCCTCCCCTACCTTCTCCCGATCCCACCGTCGCCTCCCTCCCTGGCCCATGCCGCCATTGGCCCTCACCAGATTGCCCCGCCACCGGCACCACCCTCAGTAGATCGGGCCGCCGCCACCCTCCCCAGATCTCCCCGTCACCGCCGCTGCCCTCACAAGATAGCCCCGCCACCACCGTTTCCTTCCCCAAATCTCACCGCAGCCACCACCTCCGGCCTCCTTTGCACCGCGCCCCTGCTCCTCGACCTCCACGCGCCGCTCTGTGTCGCCGCCGACGGTGAACCACGAGCACTATCAACCTAGGGGCCCCCAGTTGATCCGACGCGGATCTGGTCAACACCGCGTCCTTCCCCTCTAGCAAACCCTCAATCCTCCCCTCCGGTGAGCCTCCTCTCGCCCTCTGCGTTCCTCTTCTCCTTCTCCACCTCTCAGCAGCTCCTTTGGATCCTCTCGTTCATCCCGCCCCTTCCCACGCTCCTTCCGGTGGCCGTGGCAGCACACAAGCCGTTCAACCTCACTACCTCGGGCCGTTCAATGATGCAGCCACAGGACGTTCGCTGCTGCAGTGCTCGGATCACACTGCCATGATGCTCCGACGAGGCTGGCATCTTTCCTCCTCTCGTCAGCCAAAAACTCGTTGATGTTGTTGCTGCCGCCATCTGTTCACCAAGTAGTTTGGAAACTCGCGAGCTGCCCAAGAGCATGAATAAAAGGAAAAAAGCTTACTTGACAGTTTAGAATCTCTTCTATCGTGCTACTGTGATGTGTTTTGTTCTCTTGGTTTGGCTGGCAGTTCCCCCTGCCTAAAGAAGTTCAAACTCGACAGATGACAAATTTCGGTTGTAAAATTTTCAAGCAACCTCGATGTTCACTTGGGGACGGGGGTTGAGCATCTTGGACTGCTCTCTTTTCCTATTCCTCGTGATCTGATGATTTTTGTAGCATTATGGAGGTATTGGTACATTTTTTCTGTTTGGATGTGTATCCGGTGGAAAAGATTGATACTACGAGACAAAAATTGTTCGTTGTAACTCCTTTCCTATTCTCTTTTTGTGTATGTTTAACACATCCACTATAACAACCCTTTTTCCCATGTAGGTTCATCGAAATAGATGCCAAAAATAAGTTTGGCAGAACAACTGTTAGATTTTTGTAACCAAAACAATTCAAAAAATGAAGAAGTTCATATATAATATAAGCGAAAGTTCAAAATGTAATAAAACATGATTTTTTACATGAAAACAAGAAGTTGGGACTATTCAACTTTTACAAAAAATATTGTTCCTGTTACGATAAGAATAAAACAAAGAATTTCAAATTAAAATAAACAAAGCAATTCCATGTTTATATACCAAGAAGGAAAACACGCGTTGCAAAAAACGCTAACTTTGGTAGTTCAAGAAATATACACACATATGTTTGTATAATAAAAATTCATGGAGTTTCCCTTTTTAATAAAAAACCAAAAAAAAGTAAAACAAAAATCTGTTTCGATGTTTGTAACAAAAAAATATGTTGACCTATCTAGAAAATCCAAGGAAGATCAAAGTAAGAGCAGTTCAACTTTTTTATAAAAAAAGGAATTTATCCATTTCTAAAAAGACCTAGAAGTTCAAATTAAAAAAATTGATCATTTCAAAAGTTATAAAAATAATGGTTTTCCCTGTTTCTAAAAAAATCTAGAGGTTCAAATTTAAAAGAAGAAGTCCAATGTTTATTACAAACCCAAGATGATCAAACTAAAAAAACAAAGCATCTCAACACAAATGTATAAAAAAGGATTTTCTCCGTTAAAAAACTCTAGAAGTAAAAACATATGTGATCATAGGATGGTTAAAACATTTTCTCCATTAAAAAATGTTTGATGCTTAACTAAAAACGTATTTTTTTCCAAGAATA
Organism: Triticum urartu; assembly: GCF_003073215.2. Classification (NCBI taxonomy): domain Eukaryota; kingdom Viridiplantae; phylum Streptophyta; class Magnoliopsida; order Poales; family Poaceae; genus Triticum; species Triticum urartu. The sequence goes on along the minus strand of NC_053027.1, from coordinate 237,508,347 downwards.
AGACTAAGAAGTTCAAACTAAAATAAAAGAGAAATCCAAAGATTATGAAAAACTTAGATTTTTAGCGTTACTACAGTATAAAATGAAGAAGTTCAAATTAAAAAAAGGAACAACTAAAAAAAGTTTAAAAATAGATTTTCCCCATCTCTAAAAAACTAGAAGTTCAACGAAATTAACGAAATGGTTCGATGTTTATTTAGAAACTAAAATTTTACCGTTATCAAAATACTCAAATACCCCTTAGTATTGAAGAATCAACCATGAAGTTCAAATTGAAAAAAAAATGATTCAGAAATAAAACTAGGGCATCCATATTAAAAAGATGGAGAAGTTCGATGATTATAGAAAACTCAGATTTTCCTCGTTATTAAAGAATGGAAACAGGAAGTTCAAAAATAAAATGACAAGAAGTTCATCTTTTAAAAATAGAGCGCTTCAAAATTTCATAAAAAACATTAAGAAATAATACCGGGAAGCCCAATTTAAAAAGATGGAGAAGTTCGATGATTATAGAAAACTCGTATTTTCCTCGTTATTAAAAGAATGGAAATAAGAATTTCAAAAATTAAATAACAAGAAGTTCAACTTTTAAAAATAGAGCGCTTCAAAATTTCATAAAAAAGATTAAGAAAAAAAACTAGAAAGTCCAGATTAAAAAGATGAAGTTCGATGATTATAGAAAACTCAGATTTACGTCATTATTAAAGAATGGGAACAAGAAGTTCAAAAATAAAATAACAAGTTCAACTTTTAAAAATAGAGTGCTTCAAAATTCATTAAAAAGGGATTAAGAAATTCAGATTAATATTTATAAAAAACTCAGATATTTTCACGTAACCGAGAGAAGTTCAGATTGATAACTGCCAGAATGTCATGTACTACACGGTGTGCATTTTGTATTAAAAAGAATTAAAAAGCAAAGTTCAAAAGTTTTTTGTTGTTATAAGTTCAAGTTCTCCATAGGAGGAAGTTAAAAAAATTATTGTGAGAGAGGTTTGTACAGAAGGAATATCATTTGTGTAACACAGACGAATGGATGAGAAAATTACAAACGAAAATACGTCACAGAATTTCAATGTGAAAACAACAGGAAGTTCAACTACTGCACTGAATGAATTTCAGATGAATAACTTTTAAAACCGTCGCGATTATGAAAAAACAATCAACACGGGAAAGATGCGTGTTTACATCAGCTTTTCACCGGTATATTATTTGCTCAATTCCGGTGAGTGTTGCAGTGAGTGTATGGAGAGCTACGGGCAAAAAAAGCACGTGAAAAACAGAGTGAATTTCAAGTAGACATGCCGAGAAGGTCAGGTTCTTCACGCAGTGCATTTTTGAAGAATCTGTTTCGCGATAACGGCAGAACAAATGATCTCGTCATTTTCGAAATTACTTGAAAACGACTAGGAATCAGAGAAAACCATCAACATGAAAAAGTTTCGCATTTTCCTTAGCTTTTCAATGGTATATTATTTGTCCAAATCCAATAAAGTTTGTAGAAATTACGGCGAAAATACGTTTTTAGCCATTTTCAAAATTGACATAAAACTGTAATGAATTGGGAGAAATAATATATAGAAAAACGTTTCGCATTTTCTCAAGCTTTCCAACGCCATATCATTTGCTAGATTTGGACGTACGGTTAAAAAATTAGCTTAAAAATACGAACTCGGTGCAACTTGTACCGTTTTCTAAATTACTTTTAAACCGTTCAAAATTAGAAAAAACTTTCAACATGAAAAAGTAGCGTATTTTCATAAGTTTTCCAACGCCATATCATTTTCCTCAAATGTATTAGCCGTTTAGAAATGACATTGAAAATACGAACTCGACTGTTCGGTTTGTGAAATTTTACGATTTTCCAAATTACTCTTTAACATAGGGAATTAGCCAAAACTTTCAACATGTGGAAGGAGCGGTTTTTCAGCATCTTTCCAACGCCATATCATTTGCCTCATTCCGATAAACGGTTTAGAAATGCGATCGAAAATACGATTCACGCTTTTTGTGTGAAGAAAAAACAGTTTTCAAAACTGTTCTTAAACCGCTTATATTTTGCCAAAAATTTAACTTTGGTCATGATACTGGTGTCCATAGCTTTCAAATGGTATATCGCAAGCCCCATTTGGGTAATGTTGGCGGAAGTTCAACCTAGCACTAGGGGAAGTTCAGGTCGAACAACTCAGGCAGTAAAATTGTCAAAAAAACGCAATTTCATCACGACCCGAGAGCAAAATCCGCTAACGAGCGAGATACCTATTTAATACCGGTATTTAGTTGCTAAAAATGTTCCTAGATTACACTAACATGATATAGAACAAGACTAACCAGAATAATTCGCGGGGGAAGCCATGGTTACGAAGATAGTGTTTATTCTAAGCGTGAGTGTAGAATAGCTTATTCTACACTCCCTAGTAACGCTATGTACAAAATCTAGTAAAATGGTGTACAAAATGTAGTAATTCGGAAAATATTTTTTTTAATCATCTATGTTTGTAATTTACTACATTTTTACGAAAATTAATATATTTTACATAGTGTGTTACTATATTTTGTATGTACCGTTACTGGGGTGTATGATAAGCTATTCTACACTCACGCTTAGTTTAGTGTTACTATATATATAGGTAAAATAACTGGGGCACCTAGGTGCCTGGGCACCTAGAGCATCAGTCGTTGGATCAATGGATAATCCTGCCTATGTGTATCGGGTTTCGATTGCTACACCCGTTAACAACATTCTTTACTCATTCTTAAATATTGCATGCGTCCCAATTCTGGTCCATTCTCACCTTCCAAATATTATTGCATGAGCGTGATTTGTTCCTTTCCATAATTTTTTGCATTATGTTGTTGCCCTTTAATTCGATTCTTTCCAAATATGAAAGATGTCGTCTAATTTGATTGTTTACCAGAAATAGGAGCCCACGTACTTGCCATCATTTGGCTAGCCATTAAAACTGACCAAAACCATGCACACATTTGCATACCTACATGATTCATCTCTGCCTCGTCCTTCTTCTACACGAGCATACCCCGCATGGCCATGGTTGCCATTGTCACCGTCACGGTCGCTGATGGGGCTCCCAGGCTGTTTATCTCTCTATTACATCTGTAGCAATTTACCTATTTCTTTTTCAACTGCATGTATCTCCACCTCTTCGTCACACTCTTTTACCTTTCCATGCACACGACCATAATCGAGGAATACACCATGGAGACTATGACCGCCCGGACAACTGAGCTACCACCTCGAGGAACATACCTGATGTGACCTTTTTCTCTCTCGATGTTAGTCAAAGTTATGGTCGTGCGAGGTATGTAGGATTCATGTACTTTGTGCAGAATAGTTCTATGAAACCTGAGACTTGAAGTGTATGTTGTAATTCGCAAACCTTGTCTCATCTACAAATCTCAGCCATGTGCTTGTAGTTTTTGACTTATACGAATAGCTCCTATAGCAAGGTATGTGTTGTTTTTCTCATAAATGTATAATGGTGAGGATACTTCAATATATCTGGTAATTTATTCTCTCATTTTCCTTTGTGTTCAAAGCTTTTTTTGTTCATCTAATTGGATATCGTTGCATTTTTTATTTCTTTTTCAGTTAACTTTATCATGGCTCTCTTGTGATACATCTACAAAAAAATGATCTATATGACACAGAGCCGCCAAGCTAATGCTGAGATGTGCTGGATGGTTGACAATGAAGGCTTTGCGTGACAATGTCGGACACAATCAGTATGCGAGAGAAGCGAATGATGATACATGCGACTTAATTGTATACTTCTTCGTTTTTGATCCTGCATCTGTAGTTGCAATTTCGAGTGTGATAGCAAATATTAGTCATCAAAATCGGGATGTAATATGGTTGCGAATAGGATTTAAGAGATACATGTGTATCAAATGATAAGTGATCTCCTTTTATCTTTTATCTCTAATTGTGTGCTGGAACATGTAATTTGGGTTGTAATGACACACATTTTGGGCAACACTCCCAGGTATTTTTAAAATTTTGAATATTAAAATGAGTCATATTGTCATACTTTTGTTCAGGATATATAAAAGGGACCATATATTAAGAAAATTACCATACTGATTTTGGGTACTATTTCCAGGATATATATAGAGCATGATGGTACCCGTGTCAGATAGATATAGTTGCACAACCTAATACCTAACCATCACACTGTATTCTACTTTCTAAATTTTGTAACAGAAATGGCAAATCACATTTTATTACAACCATTTTTCCAAGAAATTGGGTACCCACCGATGTGGCATAAGGCCTAAAAGTATAGTTGTACACTCCCTAACCTATTCAAATTTTAATACAATAGGTATCAGTTGCCTGTATTACATACACATGGTGTCATATAGCTAATGTGTGATACCCACAGTGTCATATGCCCAACGACCATACTCAAAGTCTCCTAATAATGATAAAAGGTTACTTGTTGGGTATTCTATAGGTATCTTGTACACTGACACACTGGTACAAAGTCTTTTCAATTTCCTAAAATAGTATGGATGTACCGAATTTTCGTACGGCTTATTTTTCATGGGTATCTCATACACAACAATGAAATGTAGTAGAGAAAATACCATCTAATTATGGATTTTACTTTTACTTTCATTTGGGTATATCTGGTACCCACGACCAAGCTATATAGTGAGAACAAATTGGTGCGCCATATATTATTATACGCCATCATCACACTACACTTCATTATTTTCTTTTTCTTTTTTTGCGGGGTATTTAGTTTTTTCTTATGTGCACCCGACCATAATTTACATATGTAGAATTTTTTGTACAAATTTAAAAGGCATATACCAACAATCTTACTATGACATCCCTAAGTTCATATATTCAACTTATAATCCACCAAATTTTGTGAGTATGTAGTACACAAGATGCATACCTGCATGGTTGTTTCATAGTAATAGATATTAGATACCTCCAATTTTAAATGATTATCGTCGAGAGATACCTACACAACACCATGCAAATTATTAAACAATGCCTACCCACATAGCACAACCTATGGGGGTATAATACTTCCACCTGTGGTGATCTTTAGTTATTCACCCAACGTAATTTCGTAAAGCTTGCTTTCATCCAAAATTGACAATAATGTACACGAGCAGATACATGGTTCCATTTTATTAGAATTACCATAATGATCTTTATGATTCCCTACTCTATTTTTCTTTTCCATCGGAATGGCTCTGCGTCCAACAAGATTTGTATTTACATGTATATGATACATGGATCGAATGGACACAAAGTTTTTTGCTAAATGAGTTGGATGGTGCTGGTAGTGTGTCAAATGGGCGTCGTACTAGATTCGCCATACGTATATCACAACTATTTTTGCATATACCCTAGAGATATAACCACTAATCTAACTAAAGAATATATTATATTCCTTGCGGAAAAAATTAGATCTTATATGGTATTGGCCACGTCAATATAAACTAACATCAACACAAGAATTATATAACATTTAATCACACATTGATTTCCTAGAAAATATCTAATTGATGTGGTAGGAATCGATTTATTGCGGAGCAATTAGTCATGCACAATCAAAAGAAAACCTATAAAATGGTACATACTAAAACACTGGGCAGTGTATACCTAAGAAGACACACTGTTGCTACTTAATAATAACAGCGCCACAGAGATCTTTAGGATTTCACATCCATTTCCTTTTTGTGTAACACTATGCAAAGATCATGTTAGTCGAGTGTCATCCTTTTGCCAAGTGTTTTGAGTTTAATACCCAGCCAGCAGGAACTTGATGAACTTGCATTTCACCGAGTATCGTCCTTTTTCCTTGCCGAGTATCTGTGATCTCGGTAGTGCTTGTCTTATTCCATCCAGTAAAATTTATATTTCACATTTCCTAATCATTTTCTCTACTCCAAACTCAAAAGTACCATAAGGAATAATTTTTTTAATATACCCTAAAGATTTAGCCACTAGTGCAATTAAAGATCATCTTTATGATATACCCACATCTATAGAATAAATGACATTCAATGATTAATTATTTTTTACAAAAAATCATAATGATAAAATAACTTTACATTTTAATTTGCACCAATCATAGGTACATACCCACACGACCAGACTAACAAATGTAGAGATATTTTTTAAAATTTATTTTGTGGGGAGATATTTTTTTATTATAGGTATATACCTACATGACCAAGACTAATAAAATAAATAACATTCAACAAATGATGATTGTTTTACAGAAATTCGTAATTATGAAATACCTTTATATTTTAACTTGTGCCTATCATACATGTCAGTAGGTATGGAAAATCATTTCAATTCGAAATGTTCAAACAATGGACCATTAATTACACGCGTATCTTTGCATGGTATTTAATTGACTAGTTATACCTTTCCATAATTGACACACCATGCAAAATTATTTGGAAGGTATGATGGAAAATTATTTTCATCGGCTTGATTTGTTCAAACAATGTCCTGTTGATGACATCCACATCATTGGAATGTATTTCATTGCCATCATATACCCTTTCCATAATGTCCACGCCATGCAAAATTCTTTGTAAGATATTCAATTGGCAGATATCAATTACTTTTGGAATGTTCGAACGGGGTATGGATGACAAACACACAAATGGAAACTTATTTCTTAAACGATGAGATATAATTCAAAATATTAACCTATTTGTTAACGGGTCAGACCCAATAACTCATCTATACATAATAAAAAAGATGCTACCATTCGATCTAACGGCATCTAGGCAAGGTTATATATATATATAAGACTCCTCTTCTGTACTCTTGGGAGTATGTACTCCCATCCTCAATACATCTCATATACACATTAATTATACCTTTTTATTGTTCTCAATATACTTCATTTAATATTCTAAGATACCCCAATACGAGTTTTGCTGAAAAAATATCATCTGTGACGTACTTTTTGTAATATATCTTTTTCACGTACAAACACATCAGTATATACGTAAACATTTAAAAAATATGTAGACTCACATGAATTTTTTCATAAAACTCATTTTGAGATATCTAATAATTACTAGTGAAATATTTTAAAAATAATAAAGAGGTATAAAAGATTTATCTATGTGGTATAAGGAGCGGGAGTACGTACTCCCAGGAATACACAACCATTTTCCTATATATATATATATATATTAACTATTCTGCTAATATTAACAGAATAACTATTCTGATAACACTTTCGCACTGCACGCGTTGTTTTTTGGTACTGTTTTCACTCTAGTCTTTAACCGTTTATCGGAACGAGGCGTCTAATATACAGTTGAAAAGCTATGGATTAGGCGCAACTTCGACATGTTGAACACTTTTCGAGATTCAACACGGTTTAAGATCAGTTTTAAAAATGGTGCGGCCCATGACGAGTGTCAGCGAGCGTTTTTTCGCGATTTCTTCTAAACCGCTCGTCGGGACAAAGCAAATGATACACCGTTGGAAAGATATCATCGAGGAGCATCTTTTTCATATGTATTATTTTCTCTAATTCATTATGGTTTAAGAGTAGTTTCAAATTTACTAAATCGCGGAATTTTGTTTTTCAAGAAAATTTAAATTTTTGGTACTGTTTTTACTCTAGTTTTCTAATCGTTTGTCGAAATGGGGCGTATGATACGTCGTTAGAAAGCTACGGACGAGGCGCAACTTTCGTATGTTAAAATGTTTTTGAGATTCCTTACAATTTTTAGTTCATTTTAAAAATTGTGCGGCTGACGACGAGAGGCAGCGGCCGTTTTTCGTGAAATTTTTACAAACCACTGGTCGAAATGATTCAAATTATACGTCGTTGGAAAGATATCGATGAGGCACACCTTTTTTATATAGAACACTCTCCCCGATTCCGTACGGTTTAGAAGCAATTTTGATTTTAACGAAATGCGAACACTCTGTTTTTACGGAACACCAAAATCGTCGTATGTACTGCATCAGACAGAAAACCGCACTTCTTTTAGACTAAAAACTATACTTCATCGGACAAACAAGTGCACTGCATGATTTGTTTTTTGTGGGACGTAAATTTTCCTAAACGAGGTGGAGTGCACTTTCATGTCGAGTGTTTGGTGAACCGTAATACTATGAAAATTGAACCTCGAGACTACCGTAAACGGGTCATACTGCATCAGACAGAAAACCGCACTTATTTAGACTAAAAACCACACTTCATTGGACAGACAAGTGCACCACATGATTTCTTTTTTGTGGGACGTAAATTTTTCCAAACGAGGTGGAGTGCACTGCTTCAGACTAAAAAGCGCACTTCATCGGACAGACAAGTGAACTACATGATTTCTTTTTTGTGGGACGTAAGTTTTCCCAAACGAGATGGAGTGCACTGCTTCAGATGAAAAACCGCACTGCATCGGACGAGCAAGCGCACTTCATGATTTCTTTTGCCGGACGTAAATTTTTTCTCAGACGAATTTTTGTTGTCTTTTTTTCAAAAAAAAATTATTAACGAGAGTGGACCGCGAAGACTAGGGCAAGCGAACCACATCATATATCGAAGTGAACCGCATTACTATTGTTGTTTCATTAATTTTTTCGCATTTTTTCATGTTGGGCACAAGTGAACACCATCACTCTCAAAAGTGAACCACATCAGAGGGCCAAACGCACTGCCGCATTGCATTTGATATAGTGAACAATGGAGGAGTTTTATTATAGTGAACCACGTGGGAGAACAAAGTGATTTTCAAAACATTTACTCTATATATTTTCATTATTTTTAAACAGCCACACACAACCATACACACAAAATCCACAATGTCACCAACCGAACAGCAATTGAGGACTAGCCGTGATGTGCTAGATCACACCCAAGCGGCGTACTGCACCTGCAAACTACACCATGCCACTGAACTACATATTCAAAATAAAAAAAGGCTAACTAGATGAAACTTTTTTCTATAAAAATAAAAGAAAAAATGTTGCCCGCGCCACCAAAACTATAATCACGCTGCAATTAACTGCTCGCGTGATCCGCGTGCACTGCTCGCGTGATCTGGGTGCACTGCACATCCAAATCCAAAAAACAGGAAAAAAACTACTGCAATTAGCGAGTCAGCGAGTTGCTGTGGATGTGCTTGATGATGAGGATAGCGAGCTAATCGCTGCTGGATAAGGGAGTACGCCAGGGAACTACATCACCAGAACGAGTGTACCGAACGCGTCGTGTCGGCGAACCGCAAGGATGCGCCATCGCCCCCATCCAGTGTCGTCCCACACGCCGACGGCTAGCGGAGGATGCGACAACGGAGGATGGGTGCCATCACAGTGGAGGATGGGTGAAATAGAACACAGAAGTCAGTGAGGTTCAAAAAGAATTTCAAATGAACCACAACAATTCTGCACATCCAAAATCCAGAGGAAAAATCAAATGAACTGCAACTGGTATACTGGCTCCATGGCGTGGCGTGGAACTCACCATTGATGTAGCAGAGGAGTTGGATCCAGGCCGATGGGGGAAAGGTACTCACATGGGCGGCGCGCGGCGGCCAGGCGGACCATGCCTCGATTGTCTCCGGCGCTCTATCTGGTGGGAGGGCAAGGAAGTTAGAGGGGCGTCCGGTGGGGAAGGCAAGGGCACGGCGCCAGCAGTGGTGCCCCGGATCCGCCCGCAATGCTGTAGGATCTAGAAGTAGATGTGTCTAGAGGGGGGGTGATTAGACACTTAGTGCTAAAGTTGCAATTTTTAGGCCTTTTTGGTTTGAGTGGAGTTTTAGGCACAATTTCAACATACACAATACATATCAAGCAAGCATGCAAAGAGTATATGAGCAGCGGAATGTAAAGCATGCAACTTGCAAGAATGTAAGGGGAAGGGTTTGGAGAATTCAAACGCAATTGGAGACACGGATGTTTTTCCCGTGGTTCGGATAGGTGGTGCTATCCTACATCCACGTTGATGGAGACTTCAACCCACGAAGGGTAACGGTTGCGCGAGTCCACGGAGGGCTCCACCCACGAAGGGTAATGGTTGCGCGAGTCCACGGAGGGATCCACCCACGAAGGGTCCACGAAGAAGCAACCACCCACGAAGGGTCCACGAAGAAGCAACCTTGTCTATCCCACCATGGCCATCGCCCACGAAGGAGACTTGCCTCACTAGCGGTAGATCTTCACGAAGTATGGGAGCGCCTTGCCCTTACAAACTCCTTGGTTCAACTCCAGAATCTTGTCGGAGGCTCCCAAGTGACACCTAGACAATCTAGGAGACACCACTCTCCAAGAAGTAACAAATGGTGTGTAGGTAATGAACTCCTTGCTCTTGTGCTTCAAATGATAGTCTCCCCAACACTCAACTCTCTCTCATAGGATTTGGATTTGGTGGAAAGAAGATTTGAGTGGAAAGCAACTTGGGGAAGCTAGAGATCAAGATTCATATGGTAGGAATGGAATATCTTGCCTCAACACATGAGTAGGTAGTTCTCTCTCAGAAATAGGATGCTGGAAGTGTAGGCTTAGTCTGATGGCTCTCTCTCGAATGAAGAGGAGGTGGAGGGGTATATATAGCCTCCACACAAAATCCAACCGTTACACACGATTTACCAATCTCGGTGGTGGGACCGAATCAACAAACTCGGTCAGACCGAAATAGGAAACCTAGTGACCGTTAGAGATTTTCGGTGGGACCGACTGGATCAACTCGGTGGGACCGATGTGCTAGGGTTAGGGTAAATCCAAAACTCGGTTTGACCAATTACTCAAACTCGGTGGGACCGATTTGGGTAATAAGTGAAACAGAGAGTTGGCCAAGCAAACTCGGTGGGGCCGATTGCATATCTCGGTGGGACCGAAAATATTGCAATAGGTAACAGAGAGTTTGCAAGCCCATCTCGGTGAGACCGAGATCCCATCGGTGAGATCGAACTGATTAGGGTTTCTGGCAGTGGCTATGACAGGTGAAACTCGGTGGCGCCGGATAGGAATAATCGGTAGGTCCGAGTTTGGCTTTGGGTTTAGGTCATATGTGGAAGTGGGAAAGTAGCTGAGGATTTTGGAGCATATCATTAAGCACATGAAGCAAGAGGCTCATTAAGCAACACCTCATCCCTCCTTGATAGTATTGGCTTTTCCTATGGACTCAATGTGATCTGGGATCACTAAAATGTAAAATGAAGAGTCTTGAGCTTGAAGCTTTAGCCAATCCTTTGTCCTTAGCATCTTGAAGGAGTTCCCACAACCTTTAGTCCATGCCACTCCATTGTTGAACTTATCTAAAACATGCTAGATAGAAATGCTAGTCCAACAAGAGATATGTTGTCATCAATTATCAAAACCACCTAGGGAGCACTTGTGCTTTCAATCTCCCCCTTTTTGGTAATTGATGGCAACATACATCAAAGCTTTAGATAAAGATATAAAGAACAGCAAGTAAAGCTTTGGAAGGACATGTAACAAGCATAGGCTCCCCCTACATGTATGCACTCATGTAAATATGAAATATAGAGGCATGTGAGAGCATAACCATGACAGAGTAGGCAATGTGTTACATGTATGTTGGCCATATGCATCAGAGCAAAAGATTATCAAGGAAAATACCTTCATGCTCATGAGTCCTTCTTGCAAACAGTATGTACATAAGCAAGAACTCCTCATACTCATGATTTTGATGCATATACTTACCTTGTGGTCTTGAGTTGGCTTAGGATGGAATGAACCTGCACAAACAAAGTTAGATAACACAGGTACATCCACTAGCCAGAGCACACAAAAGAAACCACAAGAATGCCAAGACTGGGATGACATGTAGAGAGTGAGTACAAGGTACCACATTGGATTCAACATGTCCCCAAGAGTAAAGATATGCAATGAATTTGACTGATTTCTTTCCTTAGGTGTCTTGCTCCCCCTGAATCTTACATGGGATATTGGGAGAAGATAGGAAACAGAAAATCAGAGCTGAAAGATACAAATGGATAGAACTTAATGCAAATACATGTCTTTCCCCCAAAAAGGCATGTGACATCTCTCCTCTTGAACATCAAGCATCTGGGATCCTTGAGTATTCTCTCCCCCTGGAAATCTCTTTCTCCCCCTTAATACTTTCTCTCTTGTAGGTTTAGTTCTTTAGTTCTTGAGACTTTTTCTCTCCCTTGATGTGATCTCTCTCTCCTACAAGCTTTGATGTGATCTCTCTCCCCCTTTGACATCAATTTCCAAGAAGGGCTTTATGGAATCCGTCGTATAGGTTTGGTCCTTGAGACTCAGCACAAAGCAATGGATAAAACTGTGATGCTTGAAGAGGACAAGATTCATTGAGTAGAGCTGGATCAGAAGAAATATAGAACAAGTGGCAAACTGTTTTTCCTGTTGCGAAGTCGGTGGCACCGAGTGGTATGTTTCGGTGGCACCGAAAAGATTTGGTTGGACCGAAAATTACAAGTCGGTGAAACCGAGTTCACACAGAGAAAAACACTTGTCACCTCAGCTCACTAGACATGTAGGATCTCACAAAGATTTGCAATGAATTACCTGAAGGATTTGCAAGGAATTAAATGCAGAAAATGCAGAACATAAACAGAAAGAAAAGAGAAGAGACTAAAAAATCTAGATGGAGTCTTTTTTGTTTTTGAAAAAGATAAAGAAACTAAACACGCATGAGATACACACAAAAAGAACACAAGAGAACTTCATCTAGAGTTGGGCGGTGACATAGTCACCTATGTTAGAGTATATTGACTTAGGAGTCAAGTGAGAACACTTGATCATAGGTCATACTCATCGTTTAAGCTCAAAATGGGGTTACCATTTTTCGTTTAAGCATCTTGATGTATTCACATCTTGTTGAGTTGCTTTGACTCATGTCTTGGAGTAAAGCTTCTCTAAGATGGAATAACATACCTTGGGTGGTGGTGTGGTTCTTGCTCATGTAGTTGAACTTGTGTGGGTGCTCAAGGTTGAAGTAGCTCATCAAGAGTTGAGAGTACCACTTGGAGTTTGAGTTCATCTACCTACATGGATTAGTTCTTGCAAGGAAGAGCACTTGTGTATCCAAAAATGACAATCATGAAGCTCAACATAGAATTTGTCAAAGGATATGTTTGAATGGTTTTGTGCTTCCTTGTCTTCAACCGCCATTGTGTAGAGACTTGGTGATGTAGAGATTGCTCAAGATGTGAGTGAGTCGCAATCTCATGGAATTAGATTCAACCAAGCACCTACATGGGTTAGACAACATGCAAGGTACAAATATATCCAAGCCATAAGATAGTCATCATAAGAGATATATCATGGATTAGTCATAAGCTCATGTCTTGCATGTATCCAATGGAGTTTCTACTCCAAGTTCGAAGCATCAATGATGTTCAATTCACCTCTCAACCTGCAAAATACTTTCTCATCAAGAGGTTTAGTAAATATATCCGCTAATTGCTTATCGATGCGAACGTGCTTAAGATTAATGTCACCCTTAGCAACATGATCTCGAATGAAATGATGACGAACTTCAATATGCTTAGTTCGAGAATGTTGTACAGGATTATGACCAATTTTGATAGCACTTTCATTGTCACAAAGCAGTGGAACATGTTTCACATAAATCCCATAATCTTTAAGAGTTTGGGTCATCCAAAGTAATTGAGCACAACATGAACCAGCGGCAATGTATTCCGCTTCGGCGGTGGATAAGGATACCGAGTTTTGTTTCTTGGAAGACCAAAACACAAGAGATCTACCAAGAAATTGACAAGTACCCGAAGTGGACTTTCTATCAACCTTATCTCCGGCATAATCCGAGTCGGAATAGCCAACAAGATCAAAAGAAGACCTCTTAGGATACCAAATGCCAAAATTTGGTGTATGGATTAAATATCTCACTATCCTTTTCACAGCCTTAAGATGACATTCTTTAGGAGCAGCTTGATATCGTGCACACATGCACACACTTAGCATAATATCGGGACGTGAAGCACATAGGTATAACAATGAACCAATCATAGAGCAATAAACCTTTTGATCAACCGGTTCACCATCTTTGGTCAAATCATTATGTCCACTAGTAGGCATGGGTGTAGACATACCTTTGCATTCTTGCATATTGAACTTCTTGAATAAGTCCTTGGTGTACTTCGTTTGAGAGACAAATGTACCTTCCTTAGTTTGCTTGATTTGCAAACCGAGAAAGAATTTGAGTTCACTCATCATAGACATCTCAAACTTCTCTGACATTAGCTTTTCAAACTTTTCACTAAAGAGAGGGTTAGTTGAACCAAATATGATATCATCGACATAAATTTGGCATACAAATAGTTCTCCATTAACCCTTTTAGTAAAAAGAGTAGAATCAATTTTACCAATTTCAAAACCACTTGTAATAAGGAACTTGGTCAAGCATTTATACCATGCTCTAGGAGCTTGTTTAAGACCATAAAGAGCTTTGTGAAGTTTGTAAACATGATTTGGTTTCCTAGGATTGATAAAGCCGGGAGGTTGTTTGACATAAACTTCCTCCTCTATTTCACCATTTAGAAAAGCACTTTTAATGTCCATTTGGTACAAGGTGATATTATGGTGATTAGCATAGGCAAGTAAGATGCGAATGGACTCAAGTCTAGCAACGGGAGCATATGTCTCACCATAGTCCATACCTTCGACTTGTGTGTACCCTTGGGCGACGAGATGTGCTTTGTTGCGAACCACTTGTCCATCTTCATCTTGCTTGTTGCGAAACACCCATTTGGTACCAATGATGTTGTGGTTGTTGTCGGGCTTCTCAACCAATGTCCAAACTTGGTTTCTGTCAAAATTGTGTAGCTCTTCATGCATAGCGTTTATCCAATCCGGATCTTCCAATGCTTCTTCAGCCTTCATAGGTTCAATGCTAGAGATGAATGAATAGTTTTCACAAAAGTTAGCTAAACGAGTTTTTGAGCGAGTGATTCTCCCGGTTTGTATATCATTGAGGATTTGCTCGACGGGATGATCTTTGGCAATTCTTGCTCGAACTCGTGAGAGCTTTTGCTTGGGTCTTCGTTGAACATCTTCTTCATCTTGTTCTTCTTCTTGGCCTTCTTCATTGTTGACGTCGTCGTTCTCTTGTCATGGTGGAGAAAGAGGTTGTTGATGTTCGTCTTGATGCATTTCCTTGTCTTCTTCATCTTGGTGTGTCCCACTTGTGGATGCTTCCGTGTCAATTCTTGGTTCACCTTGTCGTGAAGTAGAAGCTTCCACTTGGATGGATGAAGTACTCTCCTTCACCTCCGTTGGACGAATTTTGCCAATGGACAAGTCTTGGATTGCTTCTGAAGGGTCTTTGTCTCCTACATCAATTGGCAATTGCTCTACTTGCGAGCCATTAGATTCATCAAACTTCACATCTACCGTCTCTTCAACCTTTCGGGTGAAATTGTTGTAGACACGGTAAGTGTGAGAGTTTGAGCCATAACCAAGTAGAAAACCTTCATGAGATTTAGGAGCAAACTTTGAACGACGATGCTTATCAAGAATGTAGCACTTTGAGCCGAATACTCGAAAGTATCCAACTTGGGGTTTGTTACCGGTGAGAAGCTCGTATGCCGTCTTGCCGAGTAGCTTGTGAAGATATAAGCGATTTGTTGCGTGACAAGCTGTCTCAACCGTTTCTGCCCAAAAGTGCTTCGGCGTCTTGTATTCATCAAGCATCGTTCTTGCCATTTCGATGAGCGTCCGGTTCTTCCTCTCAACAACTCCATTTTGTTGAGGTGTGTACGTAGCCGAGAACTCGTGTGAAATCCCTTCTTCGTCAAGAAAGGTGTCCACATTTGCGTTCTTGAACTCCGTTCCGTTGTCACTCCGAACCTTCTTGATCTTCACGTCAAACTGATTTTGGGCCTTCCTAGCGAAGTTTCTGAAGATCTTCTGGACCTGCGACTTGTCATTAAGAAAGAACACCCACGTAAATCTTGAAAAATCATCAACTATAACTAGACCAAAAGAATTTCCACCGAGACTCTTGTAGGCGTTGGGACCAAAAAGATCCATATGAAGTAGCTCGAGTGGCCTTCTTGTGGTCATGATGTTCTTCACGGGATGCCTTCCTCCAACCTGTTTACCTGCTTGACAAGCACTGCAAAGTCTATCCTTATCAAATATGACATCGTTAACTCCAAGGATATGATTTCCTTTAATAAGCTTGTCAAGGTTTCTCATGCCAACGTGACCTAGTCGTCTATGCCACAACCAACCTTTTGAGGATTTAGCAACAAAGCAAGTTTTAGGTTGTGCCTTTTTAGAGAAATCGACAATGTAAAGATCACCTCTACGCATACCGGTAAAGACCATTTTATGATTGTCTCGACGAAATACTTGGCAATCTACCTCAGTAAATAGGACATTCAAACCGAAATCAGCAAGTCTAGATACTGAAAGTAAGTTGTAGCCGAGAGATTCAACGAGCATGACATTTTGAATGGAACTATCATGTGAGATGGCCACCTTACCAAGGCCAACCACTTTACCCTTTGAATTATCACCAAAGGTGACATATTTTCGAGGGCCGTCATTTTCAGCAAGCTCACGAAACATCTCTTCATCTCCGGTCATATGATCAGTACATCCACTATCAAGAACCCATTCCTTTCCTCCTGATTCATATCCCCGAAGATTTGCCATAAGACCAAAATGTCTCATTGCATCATCAAGATCGAAGTCACTATCATCATCATCATAGTATCCATGTTCATCATGATCTTGTGACTCATCATTTCCTAGAGAGGGTAATTCATTAGATAAATGATCATCAAAGTGGTCACTTTTATGAAGTCTTATAGCTTCGAATATGATATCACTAATGATTCCAACATCTCCTTTGGCATGCTTAAGATTGGTAAGTTCAAATAGACAATTACCAAAACTAGGATCACTAGAGTTCATCTTACTCAAGGCAATAGATTTATGGAGAATTTCATCCAAAGTTTTCAAGGAATGATCGGGAAATCGTTCCTCAAGAAATTTCCATATAGTATAGGCACAATTAAGAGTAGGCAAACTAGCAATCAAATTTTTGGGCAATCCTCTAATGATGAGCTCAATAGTTCTAAGATTGCGAATCATGTCAATATCTTCATCTAGGGTAGGATGCAAATGATCAATATGAGGTGCACAAGGGCTAGCAATATACTTGTTCAAATGATATTGATTGAAAATTACAAGCATCTCATTTTTCCACTCATGAAAATACTCTCCATCAAGAATAGGCACTCTATGTCTAAGACTCCCTAAGGTAGACATATCCATCTTCCTCCAATGGTGATTAAACCAAGGCAATGGAGACCAAAGCTCTGATACCACTTGTAGGATCTAGAAGTAGATGTGTCTAGAGGGGGGGTGATTAGACACTTAGTGCTAAAGTTGCAATTTTTAGGCCTTTTTGGTTTGAGTGGAGTTTTAGGCACAATTTCAACATACACAATACATATCAAGCAAGCATGCAAAGAGTATATGAGCAGCGGAATGTAAAGCATGCAACTTGCAAGAATGTAAGGGGAAGGGTTTGGAGAATTCAAACGCAATTGGAGACACGGATGTTTTTCCCGTGGTTCGGATAGGTGGTGCTATCCTACATCCACGTTGATGGAGACTTCAACCCACGAAGGGTAACGGTTGCGCGAGTCCACGAAGGGCTCCACCCACGAAGGGTAATGGTTGCGCGAGTCCACGGAGGGCTCCACCCATGAAGGGTCCACGAAGAAGCAACCACCCACGAAGGGTCCACGAAGAAGCAACCTTGTCTATCCCACCATGGCCATCGCCCACGAAGGACTTGCCTCACTAGCGGTAGATCTTCACGAAGTAGGCGATCTCCTTGCCCTTACAAACTCCTTGGTTCAACTCCACAATCTTGTCGGAGGCTCCCAAGTGACACCTAGCCAATCTAGGAGACACCACTCTCCAAGAAGTAACAAATGGTGTGTAGGTAATGAACTCCTTACTCTTATGCTTCAAATGATAGTCCCCCCAACACTCAACTCTCTCTCAAAGGATTTGGATCTAGTGGAAAAAAGGTTTGAGTGGAAAGCAACTTGGGGAAAGCTAGAGATCAAGATTCATATGGTAGGAATGGAATATCTTGGCCTCAACACATGAGTAGGTAGTTCTCTCTCAGAAATAGGATGCCGGAGGTGTAGGCTTAGTCTGATGGCTCTCTCTACGAATGAAGAGGAGGTGGAGGGGTATATATAGCCTCCACACAAAATCCAACCGTTACACACGATTTACCAATCTCGGTGAGACCGAATCAACAAACTCGGTCAGACCGAAATAGGAAACCTGACCGTTAGAGATTTTCGGTGGGACCGACTGGATCAACTCGGTGGGACCGATGTGCTAGGGTTAGGGTAAATCCAAAACTCGGTTTGACCGATTACTCAAACTCGGTGGGACCGATTTGGGTAATAAGTGAAACAGAGAGTTGGCCAAGCAAACTCGGTGGGGCCGATTGCATATCTCGGTGGGACCGAAAATATTGCAATAGGTAACAGAGAGTTTGCAAGCCCATCTCGGGTGAGACCGAGATCCCATCGGTGAGATCGAACTGATTAGGGTTTCTGGCAGTGGCTATGACAGGTGAAACTCGGTGGCGCCGGATAGGAATAATCGGTAGGTCCGAGTTTGGCTTTGGGTTTAGGTCATATGTGGAAGTGGGAAAGTAGCTGAGGATTTTGGAGCATATCATTAAGCACATGAAGCAAGAGGCTCATTAAGCAACACCTCATCCCTCCTTGATAGTATTGGCTTTTCCTATGGACTCAATGTGATCTTGGATCATTAAAATGTAAAATGAAGAGTCTTGAGCTTGAAGCTTTAGCCAATCCTTTGTCCTTAGCATCTTGAAGGAGTTCCCACAACCTTTAGTCCATGCCACTCCATTGTTGAACTTATCTGAAACATGCTAGATAGAAATGTTAGTCCAACAAGAGATATGTTGTCATCAATTATCAAAACCACCTAGGGAGCACTTGTGCTTTCAAGTGCACAACAGCAGTGGTGGTGGCGAGGGTGAGATCTGGGTGAGGGAGGCGGGGCATGGCGGATCCGGGCGTCGGGCGGCCCTGGATATGGGCGGTGAAGGCGGGGAACGATGGGTCGCGCCTAATCCGGCGCATAGCGGCGTTGTACATGGGCGGTGGCGGTGGGAGACGACGGGATCCGGCCGGAGAGGAGGAATGGAAGCTGGGGGAGGGCTGAGGATGACCGGATCTAGCCGGAGAGGAGGATGGGATCCAGCCGGAGGAGCGGTTGGAAGCAAGGGAAGGGGCGGCGCCCAGGGCCCTCCTCGTTGTCGCTCTAGGGTCGAGGGAAGAGTGAGGGAGAGGGAAGAGTGGCGGGTGCCAGTGGGGTGGTGTCGTTTTTGTTTTCCAGATCGGTTGGGCGTCGCGTCGGGTCGCTGTTGGGGTGTTAGCAAAATAAGCTAGGTGTTACATATATATACATTTATATATATATATATATGGTGGGTCTATTATGATAACACCCCTTAAGAGTCTTATTCTGATAACACATATATATATATATATATATATATATATATATATATATATATATATATATATATATATATATATATAGGACACTTATTTTGTACTCCCGGATGTACATACTCCCACCTTATCCATTGACCAAAACCACCAACCAACCGGGGCTTCAACTCCTAATAACACGGTGAGTGCTCCTTGCCGATCCGTTTGCATGCGTAGCTCCTTAAAACTAGGAAAGTGATATCTTATTCGAATTGAAAGTAGTAGATGTACACGCTTGTGGTATATAGCGTTTCATGCAGATACAGTAAATTCTTTTGTGAGGAGTATATACTACTTTTTTACCTAAGGAGTATACAGTATATACTACATTTTATAGTATATACCACTTTTTAGCTCTGCGAGTATATGGTAGAGTACATAATTTTGTTGTAAGTATATGTTGTTATTTTACGGTGCATGTGCGAGTACTATTTTTTAGGGAGTATATACATCTTCTGTGAGGAAGCATGTGTATTTCATCTCTTACGAGAGGGTATGTACCACATCAATTTTCAGCAAGTATATACTTCAACTTTTATGATATACTTCATTTTTGTAGTATGTAGTATGTACTAGATTGTTTAAGTATATACTACATCACTCGTAAGCAATATACCACAAGAGAGTACATAGAACTTAATTGTGATGACATATGTTTTTGTACGAGAGTATATACCACATTATTCATGAAGAACAATATACAATATTTTTAGAGTATAAAAATAAAAAAAAGCACGTGCATAAGTACTACAAAAATGCATAGTTGCAAAGAAAGCTGCTACAGTAATTTTCATACAAACAGTACATGATAATGCATAGATATATGCATCATCCGTTGCCAAGTATATGTTCATGCATGTGTGCTTCAACCCGACAACATGTTTGCATCTGTGGCTTGTGCCAAACCGGACGCGGGGCAGCTGGACTGGGGATCACCATGGCCGCGCCGCCATCTATGGTTGCCGTCGTCCTCCTGTTGACCACAGTTGCGTGAAAATTAGGGAGCATTTCATACGTCAGTTGTGTGAAATATTTTATTCAGAAGCATGAGTAGAACAAGAACCTGATCTATGCATACATACCGTGGATCAATAAAATAGCAAGGAAAAACTCATGCATGACCGAATGTTGTACTGATGCTGACAAACCAAAGTTACTTACATGTTGTGAAGATCTACAGAAAAGTACTAAGCTCCAGTAAAGATATCTTGCCGGAGCGAGAGAATCTGCGAGGTGTGGTTGACCATCAGGAAGAATATGCCTATATATAGATCGATTTGCTGCTAATTAATTAGGGGAGGAGTTGCTACCATGGAGGAGATGACAGGAGTTTTTCACATAATCAAAACCAATCTACCGCTAAAAAATTCCAATTTGTGCTACTCTTCCGCCGTAGGCTTCAAATTGCTAGAAAAACACACGGGAAAATAAGTCATTGCACAAAACAACTAGTCGCCATGTGAAATATTGAATGAGCCAGGACATCCGTAGGAGATCATAAAATAATAATTGAATCTCGCATACCTTTGACTATCCATTATGTACGCATACTTCCGTCAACGTTGGCGCTGTAGGAATCGCCGCACCAAAAGGCTCATGCCAACAAAGTTCTCGCCTATGCAGGGACGGTGCCATGCACGCCGTCGTGGCTGCCGCCGTCGGTCGCCGATGCAGCAAGAGGCAGGAATGGATGTGCACAAGCGAATGAGCTGGTCCGAACGTGCCGAACAAATCCCCATAAAATAGGATCAGTAACATCCTAGTTTTAAAAAAATCACTTAAAATTTAGCGTGAGCGTAGATGAGAGCCAAACAATGCCAGGTGTTCTAGGAGTACATACTCCTAGGAGTATAGACCCATTTTCCTATATATACATATATACATATACATATACATATATATATATATATATATATATATATAAACACTATTCAAATTGCTAGAAAAACACACGGGAAAATAAGTCATTGCACAAAACAACTAGTCGCCATGTGAAATATTGGATGAGCCAGGACATCCGTAGGAGATCATAAAATAATAATTGAATCTCGCATACCTTTGACTATCCACTGTGTACGCATACTTCCGTCAACGTTGGCGCTGTAGGAATCGCTGCACCAAAAGGCTCATGCCAACAAAGTTCTCGCCTATGCAGGGACGGTGCCATGCACGCCGTCGTGGCTGCCGCCGTCGGTCGCCGATGCAGCAAGAGGCAGGAATGGATGTGCACAGGCGAATGAGCTGGTCCCGAACGTGCCAAACAAATCCCCATAAAATAGGATCAGTAACATCCTAGTTTTAAAAAAATCACTTAAAATTTAGCGTGAGCGTAGATGAGAGCCAAACAATGCCAGGTGTTCTAGGAGTACATACTCCTAGGAGTATAGACCCATTTTCCTATATATATATATATATATATATATATATATATATATATATATATATATATAAACACTATTCTGATCACGGGATCAGAATATTATTCTGATCACAACATGAACTTTCTGAGTTACATGCCTGAACTTCACTATGCAGGAACCCGACCTTCGGGCTATCTTCTCAACCGTGTCTCCCCGCGCGAATTTTTTGGCCAGTCATGTTCTATGTGATGTAAGTGTAATCTACAAACGGTTTTTAGCAACTAAATGCCCGTTTTAAATAGGAATCTCGCTCATTGACGGATTTGCTCTCGGGTCGTGATGAAACAAGCTTCCGTTGCAATTTTACTGCCTGAGTTGTTCGACCTGAACTTCTCCCAGTGCTAGGTTGAACTTCAGCCAACATTCCCCAAATGGGGCTTGCGATATACCGTTGAAAAGCTATGGACCCCAGTATCATGACCCAAGTTAAATTTTTGGCAAAATGTAAGCGGTTTAAGAGCAGTTTTGAAAACCGTTTTTTCTTCATATAAAAAACATGAATTGTATTTTCGATCGTATTTCTAAACCATTTATCGGAATGAGGCAAATAATATGGCGTTGTAAAGCTACTGCAAAACCGCTTCTTCCACATGTTGAAAGTTTTCTCTAATTCCCTATGGTTAAAGAGGAATTTGCAAAATCGTAAAATTTTACAAACCGAACAGTCGAGTTCGTATTTTCGACGTCATTTTTAAACGGCTAATCCAATTGAGGCAAATGATATGGCGTTGAAAATCTTATGAAAATGTGCTACTTTTCATGTTTAAAGTTTTTTCTAATTTTGAACGGTTTAAAAGTAATTTAGAAAACAATACAAGTTCCACCGAGTTTGTATTTTTGAGCTAATTTTTTAACCGTACCACCGAATGCAACAAATGATATGGCGTTGGAAAGCTTTAGTAATGCGAAACTTTTTGGTATATATTGTTTCTCCCAATTTCTTACTGTTTTAAGTTAATTTTGAAAATGGTTAAAAACGTATTTTCACCGTAATTTCTACAAACTTTACCGAAATAGGGCAAATAATATACCATTGAAAAGCTACAGAAAATACGAAACTTTTTTATGTTGATGGTTTTCTCTGATTCCTAGTCATTTTCAAGTAATTTTGAAAACGGAGGGATCATTCATTCTGCCTTTATCGCGAAATAGATTCTTCAAAAATGCACCGCGTGAAGAACTTGAACTTCTCGACATGCCTACCTGAACTTCACTCTGTTTTTCACGTGCTTTTATTGCCCGTAGATCTCCGTCCACTCACCGGAACACTCACCGGAATTGAGCAAGTGATATACCGGTGGAAAGCTACTGTAACATGCAACTTTCCCGTGTTAATAGTTTTTTCATACTCGCGACGATTTTAAAAGTTTTCCATATGAAATTCATCCACTGTAGTAGTTGAACTTCCTGTTGTTTTCAGTTGAACTTTTGTGACGTATTTTTGTTTGTAATTTTCTTATCCATCGTCAGTGTTACAAAAATGATATTACTTTTTGTACAGACCTCTCTCACAATAATTTTTTTAACTTTCTCCGACGAAGGACTTGAACTTACACAAATGATATTCCTGCCGTTTTGAAGTAAATTAGAGAAATGATGACATCATGAATTCTGCGTTCACCGCGAATCGAAATGCATTGCGCGAAGTAGTTGAACTTCTCAGGGATGTCTGTTTGAATTTCACTCTATTTTTGACGTGTTGTTTTTTTGACGTGCTGTTTTTTGCACTCGTGAAGTAGTTGAACTTCCGGGGCATGTCTGTTTGAACTTCACTCTGTTTCACTATATTGTATTTCACTTTATTTCTATCACTTTGAACTTCTCTCTGGTTTGAGAGAATTATTTTAAAACACAAAAACAACATCTTTTTTTTACGTATTTTGGACATTTAAATACACGGCGAACCTCTCTCACAAGAATTTTTAAAATTTTCCTCGCCAAGCACTTGAACTTCTAACAACCATTTTTTTACTAAAATAAACTCTTTTTAGGTGTACCATTTATTTTAATTTGAAAACCTTGGGTTTTATAAACATCAATCCACTTCATTATTTTAGTTTGAACTTCTAGTTTTTCAAAGCAGGGAAATTTCGTTTGAATTTTTTTAGGTGTACCATTTATTTTAATTTGAACTTCTTCTTTTTTATTCTTTAGTAACGATAAAAATTTGAGTTTTTGATAAACTTCGAACTTCTCTATTATTTTAATTTGAACTTCTCAGTTTTATTCTTAGAAAAAAATATGTTTTCGAGTAAGCATCAAACGTTCTTTTACAAATTGAACTTCATACTTTTATTTTTCCTACATTGAACTATTGTATTTTTAAAAATTGAACTTCTTGGTTTTCTCAATTTGGACTCCTTGGTATTATTTATTTGTAATGGAAAAGGTTCTAGTTTTGTAATAAACATTGTAAACATTCTTAGTTATTTCGAACTAAAATTTTTGGTTTATTCGTTAGTTACGTGAAAAATTACAGTTTTTGGAATAAATATTGAACTGTTGCTCCATTTTTTGAAATTGAATTTATTGGTTTATTATTTAGGAACGAGGAATATCTTGAGTTTTTCATATACATTGAACTATTATATTTTTTAAATTTAACTACTTGGTTTTGTTCAATTTGGACTTCTTGGTGTTATTCATTTGTAACGGAAAAAAATCCTACTTTGATAATAAACATCGTACAACTTCTTAGTTATTTCTAACATAACTTCTTGGTTTATTCGTTACTATCAGGAAAATATTGATTTTTTTAATAAATATTGAACTGCTCTATTTTTTGAAATTGAACTTCTTGGTTTATTATTTAGTAACAAGAAAAGTCCGAGTTTTTTATGAATCCCAAACTATCTATTTTTTAATTTGAACTTCTTGATTGTATTTTTTTACCAAAATATTATTTTGGTAAGTGAATTTTATTTTATGACATATTTGAACTCCCTAGTTGAAATTCTATGGTTTCTTTTCTGAACATATTTCATCTTTTATTTAATATATAGAACTTCTTATATTTTTTAATTTGAACTTCTTTAAAAATCCAATTCTAGTAGACATATGAACAAAGACTATCAATCACACAACTTTTTTTAACTTCACTTGGGAGGGGGGATACATTTTTTTAAATAAACATTGAAATTATGCATTATTATAATTTGAACTCTTGGTTTTTTTAGAAACCGGAAAAATGTGATTTTATAAACAAAGCTTTTTTAGTTTTATCCCAACTTAATGGGTTTTGAAGTTCCAAACTTCTTAGGTTTTGCCATGTTAACTTTTCTGATTTTTTGTGTCCTGTAACTTTTCAAAGTAATCTTTTTTATCTGATAGTTTTTGTTACTCGAGTCGAGCGTATGCTGCACTCGCAAGTGAGTAGACTCCTTTTAACATACAATGGTCAAACTGAACCTTTTACAGAAAGAAAGAATAGTATAGAAGTGGACTAGTAGTACTCACACAAAAGGAAATAAAGGAAAAACCAAACACTCCTCCGATACATGCTCACCACGTGTACAACTAGTACTCTGCCAGCATCACACAAAGACATTCAGTGTTATCTTCTTTTCTTCTTGATATAATTCTGCATATATCACACAACTATATTTCAACTACTATTTTGTTACAGAGTTCTCCTGTTTTCTATTCCAGTCTGCTATCTTTTCAAACTTCAGATGTTTCTGTATCTGACATGCCAATTTTTTTTGTATCAGACCTGTCTGGAGAGATAAATTATGACATAACTATGAACTGAACTTTTCGTACTTCCCATACCTCTACATGTAACATGTGTACCTTTCAGGTTTTTCCGCATACCAATCTAGTTATATATGGACCAAGTGCTAGCACGCGGACATGCTATTAATAGACTACAGGAAACAGAAATCTAAACAGTGATCTATTCCATATTCGTATATCCAAAACAGAAGAAGTTTGCACTAATAGAACAGGGTAGCTGTTTAGGTGTAAGAAAACAATGGCGGGCCACAACTTTTCTCATTATATCGTCTCTGAACTTCCAGACCGTTGCTTCGCCAAATTTCCCTGGCCGCATTACTTGCCTCGCCATGTGGTTGCTGCTTATCTGGAATGGCCTCGGGTCCGAACTATGAGGGCTGACCTGCATTTCACACATTTGTCAGAAGTATAATACTGCTGAAACCAGTGCATCGGTCACATATAGAAGTGGCATCAAACTGCATTTTTTTAGAAACTAAATACAAAAACTATTTTTGCAGTAAAGTTCAAATACTTCCGGCATGAGAGTTCAGTGGACAAAGAGAGAGATCACGAGCTAATTTTGTTTACTAACTATGCATAGTTCAGTATAGTATCCGACATAATCAAATAAAATTCAATAGCAGTACTGCTCCAAACATTTACACAAACTTGTTGTGAGCAACAAACACCCAAGCGAAGTGAGATGGAGCACAGCAGCAGCATCAACAATAATATAGAACAGCGGCAGTGGCTAACATGAGAGAAAGCAGAGCAGAGATAGCAACAGCAAGATGCGTCAGTTTGGAGCAAGTACAAGGAGGGGAGAGAAGAAACACCACGGCGGAGAGAGCGGCAACGCAAGGTCCAACGACGAGAATGCTAGGGAGGACGGGAGTGCTGATGCTCGCGTGACGCGGTGCTCTGCTTGTGCCAGCGCAAGGGGTGAGCTGGGGACGGCGAGCAGGTTGACCACCCAGGAGGCCGACAGCCTACAGGGAGCAGCACCGCGAGCTCCCTCCCTTGCCGATGAAGTAAGCAGAATTGGAGACGCTCGAGCGCATCGGCGGCGGGCCACGGGATGCGTTGTGCATCGGTGTTCAGCGGGGCAATGAGGGGCTCAAGCGTGGACGGGGCGGCGACTCTACCCTGGACTTCATCCCTCCCTAGGAGTCGCCGGCATGGAGCCTCGCGACCCCTGCCGTCGGCCCGATGAGGTCACCGGTGCAGGCCCGGAAGGGAAGCAGCAACATGGAGGAAGAGGGGATACTGGAAGTGATGGTGTGGCCCTTCTGGTGGCAGAAGGCCGGATCCAGGCATGGCGGCGGCGGAGCCCCGTCGGAAGGAGTCAGAGTGGTGGCGGGAGAGGCTCACCGGGAGGAGGCGGAGGTGCCACGCCGCATCGCGTGGTCCGTGGTGCCGGCTCGTCGGCGGGGTGTGGGGGATGCAGACGTGGGGGCCGGTCTGGACCCAGCCATGGGGAGGCTCGCCGGTAAGGGGGAGGCGCGCGAGGGCGGGGATGGCGGCGGCTGGGAATCGGGGAGAGTGGGGAGAGGCAGGGCAACGTGGAGTTGGAAGTTCAGAAACATCCTATATATAGGACTGGACTATTCTGTTACCAGTGACAAAATATTATTCTGTTACCCTCGCGCTATATATAGATCGCGTGAATCTTGTAAACTGACCGAAGCAATCATTCCCGACCAGAAAACAAAATGGAAAAAAGCCCCACACCCCCATCGTCTTTCACCAGGACCCCAATCCACCCCTGCATCATGCCGCCGCCCAAGCGTGCTCCCACCAGCGCGCCGCCGCCTCCTTCCTCCTCCGGCCAAGCTCGCCGCCGCCCCCGGTCCTCCTTCCTCCTCCGGCCAAGCTCGCCGCCGCCCCCGGTCCTCCTTCCTCCTCCGGCCAAGCGCGCCGCCGCCCCCGGTCCTCCTTCCTCCTCCGGCCAAGCGCGCTGCTGCCCCTGCCCCCCTCCTCCGGCCAAGCGCGCCACCGCCCCCGGTCATCGTGGCACGCCATCGCCGCCGGTGCGCCTTACCTCGTGCGCAGCCATGGCCCCTGATGCACCCCCACTGCTACCCTGTCCGCGGATCCCCACGGACGGCGTCGAGGTCATGGAGGTCGCCGCCTCCCGCGGCCATGGCAAAAACACCTCCGCCGCTGGGCTAGCTCTAGCGCCCCCCCGTCCCATCTGCCCTCCCCCACCAGCAACTCTACTAGCGCGTCCGATGCTCCCTCCGGCGAGCAGCTGCGCGCCACGGGATAGCGCCCCCCCCCCCCCCCCCCCCCCCGCGCCCCCCCCCCCCCCCCCCCCGGTCCTCTGCATCCCGGTTTCTCTTCGTTACGACATTCAGTTACGGTTCAACAAAAAGAACAGCAGCAGTACATACATCTCTTTTCTCTCACTAATTTGTTTCTCTCTATGCTGCAGCACGAGGGAGGTTGGATGAACTGCACGAAAAAATGCTCAGTTCTACAGACAGCCCCCGCCGACCACACGGACTACTTCCTCCGGTCCTCATCCAGGTATGGGGCTCACATCAGTCCAACTATTCCTCCCTTATCCGTCCGAGCTCCTCCTGCCATGCTCCTTCACGTACGAGCTTTGCCGGCACTGATGCACGCCGCCACACGTTCAAAGAGTGTCTTGGAAAATGTTCAGAAGTTTGGTTCCATAAAAAATTGCACTTGTTCATCTCGAAACATCATGAAAGGTGAGAAGTCAAGGTGCCTAGCACCTGTTTGATGAAATGGCAAGCTAAATAATTACATTATAGATGCATATATCAACTTAGCTCAGTTGTGCATATGCCAGCATGATCTAACTTTCCCCCCAATCTGATGTGATTTTATCTGGATCAAATGGACTCACAGAAAAGTTGCACACAAATAGCATCTTCTAAAAAGGTTTAAGATCTATATCATAATTTGCCAGATAAAGAAATTTATATAGTACTCTTTAATCATTTTGTAGTCCCTCTAGAATGTTTGCTGATGGTTAGCAATAAGCAGACCAAAGCAGGGACAATTCATTCACATGTACGGAATGAACATATTTGATTTCTCATGAAACCTCTAAAAATCTAATTTCATAACCTTAAGAAATTACCAAATGGATGAGCAAATTACTATTACCATTGTACTGAATATTCTGAAGTGGTTAGTATACTAGAGAGTAAAACTGTGCCCTATTGTTTGGTTTAATTTCTGTTTAGTTTTGTGTTATGTTGTTTGCCCTAGTTGATCCGTGTGTTAATGCTTCTATGTTGTGCACTTCTAATTCCATCATGAAGGAAAGAAGATAAGCAAGCTAAGTACTTGTTTGGAAAGTTGGTAAGTTCGAATAGATACACCTATAGAAGTTCATTGAAAAAGTTTGGTTTCGTTTAAAAATATGTGATTTTTGGTTGGAAAATAAGTGAGGAAATAGTTCACTTTGCTAACTCCTGCAGTTCTCTGGTTGGAAAATTAATGGTTCAATTTGCTGAGTCCTTTGGTCTACAAATTTATTTCTGTTTGTATGTAAGTAGCGTATGCAACAGAAAAAAGCGAACAGTTTTGTTCAAGGAAGTTCAAAAACTAACATACAGGAAGTTCTTGATTATTTGGGTTATTTTGTATGATTTATTTTTGCAGAATCTTGGTGTCATTTTGCGTTCCAGATAAAATTGTTACTGAGTGTACTGAGTCCCTACTGGCTGTAGCAACTTACTTTAAAAACCAAACCTTACTGTCTCCAGATTAGCAGAAACTAGTTATTACTTTCTTGGTTAAAAGAAGTGTATACACTTTACTATTTATAGATTCAGATTGTCGGAACAAGTTCTCATACACGCCTTTTGACTCTGTTACAACTTGCTAAAAGGGTTAGAATGTTATTGGTGTTGCAAAAATATCAGACGCCCTCAACTGAATAAGAAGTGTGTAGCGCAAGTTTAGGTATAACTACTGCAAGAGTTCAAAAATCTCAACGAACATAGCTCTAACCAAAGTTCAAGAATTGTTTCCTTCATAAATTAGTTTTCTTTTGGTTAATTTATTGTTCTTGGCAGTACAGACGTAGAGTCTTGTGTAGTACATGTGTGTATTGTCCATTGTATATTGTTATCACTTACCATACCATCATGGACAGAAATAAGAGAGATACATAGAGTCGTTCTATTAATCAACTTGCTAGCAACACTAGATACATTTCATCTTTGCAAAAATGTGATATATTTGGTGCAATTTCTGAATGATTTGATTTCAAATTTGAGCTATCGTGCAACTTAGTTAAAACATGCATTTTGGTTCAAACACCAAGTTTTGGACCACAGAGTTCATGTTTTAAAAGTTTGTATAAATTCCAAACAGTGTGTAAATTCCCATCGATTAGGTGCGCGTGTTGAGCGGCTACTGAACTTGTGTGGCTGCTGCTTTTGGACTGCCCATGAAGCACGTCATTATATAGCTCCTGTTTGTTCTGACTTCTTGTTTCTCTACAGCGGCCAAATCCCGGCACACCTGATAGTTCAAACTTACACCGACTGGCCTGCGACCAACTGCCCCGCCTCTACAAGCTCCTCGGGAATGACTTGGTAGTAGATGGGATCCCCCTACATCGGCAAAATCCCGGCGCACCCAGCCGCCGCTCGTGATCCCCGCTCCTTCAGCTCGACTTCGTCGGCGCAGTCAGTCCACAGGAGTAGGAGCGGCATGCCCGGCAACAAACAAGAACATAAGGCATGTGGTCGGAAATTTAAAGTTCTGCATACATTTGCCAAAGTTGTAGCTTCTTTCAAAGTTCAAAATGAAAAAGATATTTATTTCAACTTGTTCTAGCAAACCATGTGTGAGACATTGGCAGCATGTCTACACACTATGTAGCGCAGAATAATGTCCGGCGTAGTCAAACTCCTATCCCTGTTTGGGTAGATAGTCTAAACAGGACAATGTCAATCTCATAAATCCATTTCTCTATTCACCAAATGTTCTTTGGAGATAACAACCCCTGTAGTCCCTCAATCTCTCAAATTTGTTTGAAGCTGAGTGTACTTATTCTGATGCTCTGGTTGACCTTATGCTTGCAGCTGAGTTGGACTTCCTCCTATTCAAATGCTTGCAACTTTTAATTATGTTTTCTTCGAAAGATAGTTGCTGTAAAGTAGTACATGTGCTAGCATTTCAGTATAGCTTCCAAAAAAATGTGGTTAGAGTTCTCAATTTGTTTAGAAGAAGATAGGACGGGAAATCTTGAATGGAAAGCTCATATGAGTGTGGATAGTTTGAGTAAATTGGTGACGGGTGGAGATCATTCCTGTTGATTATTTTTTACAATAATTATAGGTCCACTAGAGAATTTCTTGAAGATTAGATAGGAGTGAAAAAAAAGTTTAGAAGTGATGCTAAAAACTGAGACGTTTCAAATTTAACATTATCTAATTTCTTTTCTATTATTTTCTTTAGTTTTGGTGTCTGAATTTGTGGATATATGCATTACAGCGGGTCCCAATATTTATTTCTTCAATTCTCTAACAAACAAGAGCTCTTTTTCAGTTCATAAAAAAATCACATACAGTTTTCTCTAGCAATTCATGATGCTTCTTCAGCGAGGACACCGTGCTGCACTGGCACCGCCACACATGTCCGGTTTTCTCTAGTATATTTGATGTATGACCTGCAGTAGTTCTTCAGTGCACACAGGAAAAAAACTAGCATTTCGATTAGTAAATTATTTTTTTAGTTCAGTTCAATTAATAAAATTACTTTAGTTCAAAATGTTACTCCCTCCTTCCCATATTGTTAGGCGCTTTAGATTTCAGCACGAAAATTAGCGCACATCGTTTGTTACTCGAGCTAACGTACAGGTACGAGAGACGGAGGCATGCACGACCTCAAAAAAAGGAAAGGGAGGCATGCACGATCTCCTTGACCACGTCTTTTAACTGCACGATCCCTTCATTACCTACTAGTACTCCTTAATTTCTAGGAATTTAGCGATCGTCAGGATATTTTAACTGCTCGAGAGAAGGATTTGTTTGCATGTGCCTTACATGTTGGGATTGCATGCAAAAGCTAATACGCCTAACAATTTGGGAAGGAGGGAGTACTAAATTTACTTCAGTTCAAACTAGCAATGGTAACGAGCTGTTCAATGTGGAGTTCGTGCAACATATAATGCAAAGTAGATAGCTGCAGGAAGAAAGGTACTTTATTTGATTTAGTTCTCCCATGATGCTTGTGTATTTCAATCCTCTAAGTTGCATTGCAAACGGCCAACAGTAGGGTTTTTTCAATGCTTTTATTGGAATTTTCAATGTATAGTTGCATTTCTTTTGCATCTCCTCACTGATAGCTGAACCCTGCTACTACTTCTTGGTGGGAATGGTTTGATATGTATGTCACTGCCTAGTATCATAAATATCCTAGCTAAATAGATCATGATTTTCTCGCTTTCGCCTATGTCTCTTATTGTGTTACCCCTTCCTCTTTTCATATAGCATATTCTGAACATCAGATGCTTTCAAAAATGTGTCGTGCAAGTCCAAGTATAAGTACTGCAGGAGTTCAAAAAATCTAACAATTTAAGCTCAACCCAATTTCAAAGAACTGTTTTCCTTCATAAATTGTATTTTTGTTAGTTTGTTGTCATGGACAGTACAGATTCACATTGCTCTGTAGTACATGTGTCCATTGATGTGTTCGAATCCCTTCCGTTCACTTTGATTCCTACAGGTGGTTCAATGTGTCGAGCGGCAGCAGCACTTGATCCCTAGTGGTTGCCCGCGCAAGGAGGATACAGGGACGCTACAGTGGTGGAGTCAGTACATGTAGTAGCTAGCTCAAGAAAAGGTATTGTCATGTAGCTTTGGTCTTACCATTGTGGTTTGTTGATTTTTTTTCTTGTGTTATTGCATGGGAAAATGAAAAATAAAGGAGTTTTCTTTTTACAATTGATGATGGGATTGCATGGTTTCATCCAGAAAAAAGTGTTATTGATAAACCAGCAGCAAGGATGATATGTTCATGAGCTGAGTCCACATGTTGTCATTTGCAAATCAATTTCTAAATGTCAGAATAAAAAAGCGAGACTCTGAGTGTTTGGTTTCATTGCACAAATAAAGTTCACATCCATGCCTTCTCAGACCTACATGTTCTACTTCTTATTTTAGTGACACACTCAGTTTAAGTTTCTTATTTTAGTTCAGTACAATTTCTAATTTTAGTTAAGTTCAGTACAATTTGTTCTGTAAAATATAGTACATCAAGCAATTCTATTGAGCGTTTTCTGTTGATATGTGCCCAAGAAACAAGAGATTCTTATTGAGTACAAGCTCCAAGTTTGCAAATATATATATGTTGTATGATATATATTCTGTTCCTGTAGGAGGTTCAAAGACTGCCGTGTAGCAAGTTCAAGAGTTTAGTTTTGTGAAATAAGTGATTTCTTGGTTAATGCAATCCTCATGTGGAAGCACTAAAGCACGCTACCTGTTGAACTGATACCGAAGACAAGGAGCAGGACCAAGTGTGCTGGAAGTTTTTTTGTACCCATGTGCGGAAGCACTTTATTTTTTTGATAATTATTATTGTGTTCATGTGGGAAACTTCAAAAACATCTTGTTTAATAAGTTATTGAGCTAAAAATGGTATGGTTCATACATTCTCGTCGATCTCGTTGTAATTGTCCTTGTTTTTGTTTCCTGATGCAACTTTTGTGGTCAGTCCGGATGGAAGAAGGTGATTCGTCCTTGTTTTTGTGAGTTTCCTGATGCAACTTTTGTGGTCAGTCCAAATGGGAGAAGGTGATTCGTTCAAAGTGTAATTTTGTGACATTGACGTCCAAGTTCTACAACTGATCCGTACAAACAAAAATGAAACCATGCAAGTATAGGGACGACGATACAATAAACCGTTGAAAACGTATGAGCAAAAAATAAAAGTCTAGTTAGTGAAAACACGCTTAATACAAACCCATGCAAACATCAGTTCAAGTACTCTTCTTTCCGGAACCTTTAAAAATTACTCTCCGAAGAATACATCAGTACAAACGCACACGTAGATCAGTACAAGTATTCTGTTTTTTTTGATGGAAAAACAACACGATGGGTCTCATCGTAATCCAAATTACTCTTTAACGGTTGCAAATTTAAGAAAACGTTCAACATGACTAAGTTTTGTATTTTCGATATCTTCCCAGCCGTATATTATTTGCCTCATTTCGACAAACTTTTAAAAAAATCGCGTTCGAAATCAAATTTGACCATATTCGAATTTGTTTTTAAATCGTAAGGAATTAGAAAAACATTTCAATATGAAAAAGTTGTGCATTTTACAAAGATTTCCAACGCTGTATTGTTTGCATCAATCGGACAAACCGTTTCCAAAAAATCGCGAAAATACATTTCGCTCAGAATTTCATCGTTTTCCAAATTACTTTTAAATCATATAGAATTAGAAAAAACAATAGATATATGGAAGATGCGGATTTTCACCAGCTTTCTAACGCCATCTTATTTGCTCAATTCCGACAAACCGTTTGAAAATTAAGTCCAAAATACGATTCGTGTTTTTGGTTTTGAAAAAAACGTTTTTTTCAAAACTTCTCTTAAACCATAATGATTTTGCAAAAAAATTCAATATATTTGTAATGTAGATGTCAAGAGCTTTCCAGCGATATATTACACGCCCCATTCCGACGGAAAGACGATCAGTTCGACGGGATGAAAATCATCAGTACGATCGCATGAAACCATCAGTTCAAGTAGGGTAACAGAATAATATTCTGTTACGCGTAACAGAATAGCCCATATATATATATATATATATATATATATATATATATATATATATATCAGAACCCTATTCTAACACTCTGCCGGAGGGGGAAATCATCACCGGAGGCCATCTTCATCATCCTGGCGGCTACCATGATGAGGAGGGAGTAGTCCAGCCTCGGGGCTAAGGGTTTGTACTAGTAGCTATGTGTTTAATTGTAACGCCCCGAGACCGATGCGTCAGGTGTCTTCCAGTTATTCGATGTTGTTGCCTTGTCTTTCGTTTGCGTGTTGCATCTCTTCCACGTCATCATCCGCATTGCATCTGCATGTTTTTAAAACTTGCATCCGTCCCGGGTCTCCCAGTTCCTTCCGTTGTTCGTACTAAGCCCAACCACACTCGCACGCGCACGCGGCACGTCCGAAATAGTATTTTATAAGTGGCTGGAAAATGTTCTCGGAATGGGTTGAAAGTTGGCATGCGGTGTTGTTATGTTGTTAGTAGGTCGCGTGCCAATTTTCATCACATTCGGAGTTCGTTTGATGCCCCAACGGATATCTATAGCGGCAACATAGCCGGTCTAACGTCGGACGTTTTCGGTCTCCGGAAGCTGCTACCGGACCTCTCTCTCTCCTCTCTTCTCAGCCCATCTCTCTCTAGCACAGCCCACTAGCCCACCTATCTAACCCCCTCCGCTCCGGATCGTCCAATCGAGATCGAACGGCTCCGAAACGGAGCAAAACCCCCAACCCTAGCTCCTTCTGCTATATATGGACACCCCCTAGTCCATTTTAGCCTTCTTCCACCCTCCTCCTCATTTTCCGCGCAGCCCCAGCCTCCACCCGCCACTTGTCGCCGTCAGATCCGCTCCGCCGCCGCCACTTGGCCTTCTACAGCGCCGCCACCTCACCGTCGCCACGTGGCGCCACCCCA
This sequence comes from Triticum urartu, assembly GCF_003073215.2. Classification (NCBI taxonomy): domain Eukaryota; kingdom Viridiplantae; phylum Streptophyta; class Magnoliopsida; order Poales; family Poaceae; genus Triticum; species Triticum urartu. Next base: position 237,472,957 of record NC_053027.1, on the reverse strand, counting down.
GTGGGCAGCGCCGCCGCCCCGCCCAACCAGATGAGGCCACGTCACCCCTCCAGCGCCCCCTTCCACCGCGGCCCGCTCAGGCCCGTGTAGGGCCCGCCCGAGCCCATCAGGGCTCGAGCGCTCGACCGCCGCTCCCTTGGTTCCTCCCCGAGTTCCCGAACCGCACAACCTCCTCCAGCGCCGCTCCAACCTCGTCGCCGGTCGTCGTCTTCGCCGAACCTACCACCACCGGCGACCATCGCCGCCTTAGTGAGCTCGCCCAGGCCGCCCGCCTTCCTTCCCCTCCTCTCTCTCACCCGAGTTCCCTCCCTCTTCTTCGCAGGAGCTCACCGGCCTCGAGGTCCTCGTCATCGCCGATGCTCGTTCCAGCCGTCCCCGTGCCAGATCCGGTGAGCCGCCGCCCAGATCCGTTCCTCTTCGGTCCTCCCCGCCGCCCTCACCTGCCGAAGTCGCCGCTGCCCTGTCGTTGACTTCGGGCGCCGCCGTCCCTGTCTCCTGGTCCTGCGCTTGAGCCAGACACGAGGAGGACGAGCGCCTCAAACCCCTGCATCGCTGGACCGGCCTGTGAGGCCCAACACCGCGCAAGGCCCAGCACCCCCTTTCCGGCCTACGTCTCCATCGACTGGGCTGAGGCCCATGGTGAGAACTCTCAACCCAGCACCCCAAACCGCTGTTCACATTTGGCCCGTTAAGTTTTTTTTGAGCTCTGCAGGTTTTCCCTATTTGTCTAGAGAATGTTAGTTTTGCAGAATAGCCCCTCTAGTTCATGCATATCGTAAGTCACAAACCGTGCATCTTATGTAAAAACTTTATATATATGAAAAATGCTTAAAATTGTGTCTAGTTTCATAATATCCAACTTTAAACCATGTTTAAAATGTTTAAACTGCTGTTTGCATTTATTTTCTTAATTGCCATGTTAAAATGATTTAATTCATAACTAAATAACCGTAGCTCCAAACCTAACAAACTTTATATGTAAATGGGGTAGAAAAATGCATAGATTATCATGGCGACCTTGCTTTGCATGTTTAACAACTTTAAAATATGACTTAGAACAGAACAGTACCAAACCTAAAATATGCACATGAGGAGTTTTCGGACTTGTTGTTTGTTGTACCGGCCTCATTTAAACTTGCCTAGATAGGTAGTTTTGATATGCTTCACCTCTTGCCATGTTAATCAACATTTAATATTGTTGGGTACCTAAACGAGAGAGAACTAAATAAGTCACGTGGTGTTTCATCAATATGCAACGGAGTTGCATATTGAGCTCCACTTAATTTGTAGGATTGTTTGTGCATTTTGCCATGCCATACCTCATTAAACCAGACATGCGTCATACTTGGTTGTGCATCATGCCATGCTTATGTGATGGTTGTTTACTATGTTGTTTGCTTCTTTTTGGGTTGCTTCTCTCGTTAGCTTCGGTTTTGTTCCGGAGTTGTGAGGATTCGTTCGACTACGTCCGTTTGTCTTCTTCATGGACTCGTTCTTCTTCCTTGCGGGATTTCAGGCAAGATGACCATACCCTCGAAATCACTTCTATCTTTGCTTGCTAGTTGCTCGCTCTATTGCTATGCCGCGATACCTACCACTTGCTATATCATGCCTCCCATATTGCCATGTCAAGCCTCTAACCCACCTTTCCTAGCAAACCGTTTTTTGGCTATGTTACCGCTTTGCTCAGCCCCTCTTATAGCGTTGCTGGTTGCAGGTGAAGATGAAGTTTGTTCCATGTTGGAACATGGATATTGTTGGGATATCATTATTATATCTTGTTTACTTTAATGCATCTATATACTTGGTAAAGGGTGGAAGGCTCGGCCTTATGCCTGGTTTTCCATCATGCCGGTGTTATGTTCCTTGATTTTGCGTCCCTTACGCGGTTGGGTGTTATGGGAACCCCTTGACAGTTCGCTTTGAATAAAACTCCTCCAGCAAGGCCCAACCTTGGTTTTACATTTGCCTAACAACCTGTCGGGGTATGGGGTCCCGACAAACCCTTAAGGTTCGAACTAGGGTGTGCGCGAAGTCTATCCCTTCAACCGATCTACGCTCTAGCTTGCTAGGATCTCGCGGATGAACTCAGCGAACTCACAACACAGATGGACACAGGGTTTATACTGGTTCGGGCCACCATTGTGGTGTAATACCCTACTCCAGTGTGGTGGTGGTGGATTGCCTCTTGGGCTAATGATGAACAATACAAGGGCAGAACGGCCTCCTGAGGTTAAGGCGTTCTTGTGCTCGGTGAGCTTGTGTGTGAGGTGGTCTCTCTCGAGATAAGATGAGATCCTCCTTTCTCTCACTCTGCCCCCTCTGCTGTGGTGGCTAGTCCTATTTATAGAGGCCCTAGTCCTCTTCCCAAATATCAAGCGGGAAGGGAGCCAGCAATGGCGGGCTAATTTGAAGGGGGACAGCTAGTACAAACTATCCTGACAAAAGTAGTCTTCGCCTGCACAAAGTTCTGGTGGCGACGCTGTTCTGGGCTCCACGATGACCTCCGTCTTGCAGTCCTTGGTCCTGGTCTTGTTGCATCGAAATGGCAACCTATGCCGGATGCCTCGGTACTCCGCGGCTGCGCTTGCCCCCCTTTGCACCAAAGAGGAAACAAGGACGCTGTGCGCGCTAGCGCCCGCCTGGTGTCGATCGTCACGTCTCATGTCACGAGAGCCTCGTGAGGTTCGCCTCGCCTTGATATCTCTGCTCCTCGTGAGCCTGCCTATCTAGGCCACTCCAGAGGAGGTCTTGCATCGTCCGCTTCGCGAGGGTCTTGGGCGCTTCGTTGGTGAAGATGGGCCATATGGCTTGCTGGCTCAGCCACGCCGCGGGCCGCAGGCAGGCAAGTCTGGAGACCCCCGTTCCCAGGACACCGACAGTAGCCCTTGGGCCCAAGGTGCGCACGGGCTTGGCTTCGCGGCGAAGCCAAGGGTCAAGCTCGAAGCGCCACGGGCCCCAAAAGCCTGCGACCTCGATTGACGCATGGCGGTTGATTGGACGTGGGCGTCTCCGCTTCCCCACGCTGCCTTTGAATCCGCCTGGCTATACGGCCCCGCTTCTTGCACAGTTATTCCTCCCCCTCTGCGCCTGGCTTTCCAATCTTCCAATCTTCCTGCTCCCTTGACGCCCTGCTCCGCCTTCCCAGTCCAACCAGTGTTCCGCCCGCTTTACCGCCATGGCGCCGAAACAAGCCGACAAGGGGAAGAAACCTCTGTCCTTGCCAACTGCACCTCCATCCTTCGAGCAGGCGCTCAGCCGGCCTCGGGTGCTCAACGACGAGGCCATGGGCAAGGTGCGCCCCATGCTCGCCTCCAGCTTCAACGAGTGGGGAGAGACGCCAGCCTGGCCTGCGTCTCGCTCCAGTATTGACTCCCTCTAGGCTGGCCTGCTTCCTTCCTTCTCGGCCTTCTTCAACGCGGTGCTCGAGCACTATCAGATCCATATGCTCCATCTCGACCCTCAATCTGTGACCCTTCTTGCCGTCTTTGCCTTCGTGTGTGAGGCCATGGTGGGCATCACCCCCTCCGTGGCGCTCCTCCGCCACTTCTTCTCGCTACATCTCATCGGTGCCCGGCAGAGCTCAGGGTGTGTGGGCTTTCAGGCCGTGGCGGCGACGGTAGGCATGGGGATCGACTTCGAGCTTCCTTCATCCGCGACCGAATTCCGCACGCATTGGGTGTTTGTTGATGCCGGTGTGCTCAACCCTCTGCTCCAAGCTCCGGTGGGTCCTGCCATTCCAAACTCCGGCTGGGGTCACCAGAGGCTCACGAGCCCCTGCCTTGCCCCTGTCTGGGCCAGGCTGCGGTGGTTGAAGGACCTTGGTATGACTGCGCCATGGTGGTGAGGGAGTTCGTCAAGCGTCGAGTTGCCCCGCTTCAGCGTCATTCTCGCCCGATGTGGGACTTGCTCAGTAGTCGGGACAACATGAGGTTTCAGGAGGAGGGGCTTCCTCTTGCTGCGCGGCAAATTGTGCTCACGGTGCTATCCGGTGTCCCTCTGCCGGATGAGATGCCCAGGAAGAGCTGCATGTTGTACTGCAGCGAGAACAAGGTTACCTTCGTCGAGACCATGTCTTCCTTTGATGAGTGGGGGCTGCTCCCAATTGGCTTGGAGTGACCCCGCGAGAATCCCATCATCGTGGTCCCATTCTTCGCCGCCAGTGACGAGCTCGCCCCAGGTGATGGTGCAGGGGAGCGAGCTGCGACGGGGGCCGGCTGCTCAGGTGCTGAGGAGCACGTGCCGAGCAGTGATCCAGGGGCATCGTCCTCAGGAGCTTGCGACGCCTCTCCTGAGGCACCAGTCACTGATGAGGTGCGGCATGCGGCTCCCAAGGCCGAGGCTTCAGGGGCCTCGGGAGGTCACAGTGAGAGAGAGTCGGGCTGTTCGCCGCAGCCGGGCTCCCCTGAAGCCATTCCTCTTGGTTCTTCGTTGGCTCCGCCGCGCTCCGACCGTCACGTCCAGCGCTTCGGTCGCCTTTGCGTGGACTTCGAGGAGCTCCGCAAGAGGAAGGGATCCCCCAGCGGCAGCAACATCTTCAGAACGTTGAACTGACGGAAGTACATCGCCATCGACGAGTAAGTACCTCTCCTTGGTGATCTTCTATGTGCCGCCTTCCTTTACTGACGATTGCTCCCTCAGGTCCCCTTCTGCTAAGGCCGCAAAATCTCCAGAGAAGCAGCTCTCTCTCGTCCCATTGTACTCACCAAGCTCCAGTGCTTCAGGCTCGGACACTGCCCGTGGCGTGGGGTCAGCCTCGGGAGCTGGTCTGTCGTCAAGGCGCCCCGAGCTTGTGCCTTCGCTGTCCTTCCTACGCGGCCTTGCTTGGAGCGCAGCGGGAGTGCCAAGGGCTCCTCCCTTGGTCACGGTTGGTGGATGGCTAGCCTCGATGATGGAGCCTCCTTCAAGCAGCGGGCCTTGTTTGGTCCGAGGGTCAGCCGACGCCTGGGGCCGCGCCAGCCCCCAACCAGGAGATGGCGTGCCAGTTTATGCTCCACCCACAGCCCCCAAGGCGGAGGATGAGATGGGGCGAGCATTCGAGCTCGAGCACCGGCGCAGCGTGGTCCGCCACGAGCTCTTCCTGGAGGCGATGGGCGTGATGAACCGCCTTGGTGAAGAGCTTGCTGGCATTGACTCGCGTCTTGAGGCCGAAGGTCTTCGGTTGGTGGAGGAGCGGTGCAAGCTGCGAGTGGCCATCAACCTTGGCCGTTATCATCGCGACCTCGAGAACGCGAAGGCCGTGGCGTCCCTCAAGATTGCCAATGAGGCCCGCTCGTGAGCTTTGGAGGAAGCTCGCGAGGCCGATCACCGCCGTGAGGCTATGGAGGAGCGCGTGTGGGAGCTCCAGGCCTGGAGCGCATCCCTTGAGCAGCAAGTCAAGGCGCATGGGGCCGCCCTTGCGTCGATGAGGGGGACGCCTGCGGAGGAAGAGGAGATCCGACGGCGTGAGGAGGCGCTGGCCTTGGAGGCCGTGGAGCGCAGCCTCGAGCTCGAGCGGCTGGAGACGAGGGAGCATCAAGTCGCTCAAGCTGAAGATGCCGTCGGGGCCCGCGAGGCTGGAGTCGAAGAAGAGATCAATCGTCAGGTAGCCGTGGTTCGCGCCGATCTGGAGGGCAGGTACAGCTTGAGGCTGGATCTCGCCGGATAGGAGGGTGCGGGCAGGGCCGCCGCCCTCAGGCCCAGGTTGGACAAGGCCGAGAGGCGTGCTGAGGCCACAACCGCCGCCCTGGTTACGGTGCAGGCAGACCTGGCCTCCGCCCGTGCCGAGCTGCTTTCCCTCCGGAGGCGAATTGACGATGTCGAGGCCGTCGCTCGGCAAAACAAAGAAGAAGTGCTCCAACGCCGAACGCTGGAGCGCGTGCATGGCCCTATGCATCAAGACCTTCGAAACAAGACCAACATCGCCCTGGGCTATATCTGCGACGAGAATGCCCCGACCCCTCACTCGAGTGACTACGCCAGCCACCTGACCTTCTTCACGGAGGTGGTGACGCGCCTGGAGGCTCAATCTGCCAGAGCTCGGCAGCTTGTGGAGGAGAGGGGTCATGGCCTGCTTCAGCGCGCTTTCTCCCATGTCTTCAGCCACCTCCTGAACGCTGACCCCAACTTCGACTTTGATGCCGCCATTGCTCCTGTGCCCATTGCCGTTCGGGGTGACTTGGCGCGTTGGGTAGAGGATCATGTCAACGTGTTGGTCAGGGCCTTCACCTCGGAGGACGATGGGGTGGTGGTTGTCGCAGACGAAGGTGATCCCATATTCTCCTGTTGTCTTATTCTGCATGCAAAACTCGGGCGTGGCCCTTGGAAAACTTGTGAGAGCATTTTGAGAGGGGGAGCCCCTCATGTAAGCAAATCGTAGTTTTTACTTTCCTATGTGATGTGGGTATGTGACCTCGTGATCTTGTGAAGCTGTGGGTGAGTTTCCAGACGTGGATTACCTTAGTCAGCGCCTGCTTAGGGATGGGTCATGAGGCGACATGTTCCGGAGAATCTTGCGGGGCTTGCCGCCCTGTTTGAAGGGGGGCCCCGGGAAGGGTGAGCACCAGGCGTAGTGCTAGCACGTGCTCTGCGCGGTCCTGCTCGCGAGGAGCTTTGCGAGGGAGAGGCGACGGACGTGAGTCCCAAACCAAAAAAGATCCAGAAGGCGAGAAATGACTCAAACGAGAAGAGGCACCCCCCGCACGCAACGATAAAAATTCAGCTTCAACTTAAGTCCAGAATCAGAAAGCAAAGCCACAGAAAGAGAGATCCAAAGCAAAAGGCCGCATCCGGCACCTAGTCTAGTCTTCGGGTCTTCAAGTCTTCTCACCAGCGCGGAGCTAAGTGCTGTCCACTAGGCATGGGAGGGAGCCCCAGGGCCTGAGGCCGGTGCTCCTGAGACTCTGGGGCGTGTACAGCCCCAACTCATTATTACGTGAGAGTGTCACGGGCGGCGAGCTTCATAGGCACCGGGCCTTCTTCACAGGTACTGGCCTTGCTTCATATCGCCATGAGGGCCCCGCCTTGCGCCACTCTTGACCTCCTTTGAGCTGGCCGGAGACCAGGACGGCACAAAGGAGGGAAAGAGGACGCCAGCGGTTCCCTCGGCGACCACGGGTCCTCTGCCGGAGGAAGGGTCGTTGAAGCCACCCCGGCAGAGGGCCTACCTCTGGGTGTCCCCTGTTTTCACGTGCCTTGGGGAGGGGCCTTGCTCCTGGCTCCCTCTCGGCGGCCCCCAGCGTGTCTCCCTTGTTGAGACGGGTGCCGCTGCGCCGGGGTCGTCGATCGGTGCTGCAACCTGATTCATTGGTAGCCCATGGTTAGCATAAGCCTGTTCCTTAGAGGTTAGCGGTACCCTATAGTTGTCGTCGCCGGTGCGATCGATGTGGTTCTCCGCTAGCTCTTAGAAGGCTTCGACTCCTAGCGCCCCTTCTCCCCAGTCTTCTCCAACGAATGAGCCGATGTCGTCCTCTAGTGCGTACCCTTGGTCCATCATGCGGGGGACGTAGGCTTCCGGGGCCGTCACCCCGAACACCTTGCCGTGGTGCCCCACACTCCATGTTGCTCAGCCCATGATGGCATCCTGGGGATGATAATACGGCATCCGGCTAGGGCCATGGAGGGTGACGCTTGCGCTCGTGCTTCTTGAGGGCGGAATGGGGGGATTGGAGCCCCCTACGCCGCCGGCCGTCATGATGTTGGTGAAGCCCCCGGGTGTAGTCGACGGCGCGCAGATGTGGTGAGGCTCGCCGCGCGACCTTACATTGGCCCAGGGGGAAGTCGATAGCTGAAGGGTGGCGCTCCTGATGCCATTGTGTCCAGCAGCTCAGCAACACGCTCAAGCAGCGTGTCCCAGCCGCTCTCCATCAGTCTGCATCGTAGCAGCTCCCTTGCCACTATGAGTTCTGCCCGCATGTTCGCTTGCTCCCGCCGTGAGTGCGGCGCCGTTGCAGTGGCGTGACTTGCTGCTCTCGCCGCGGCTCATGCTTGCCGCGGGGTGAGGGTGGATGATGCCTGGTCGTGCTGTCCACGCCCGGTAGAGCTCGGTGACGCTCGCGCCGCCTGGCGTGCGGGGTCGAGATCTTCATGGGCAGGAGGCACCGTCCGGGCCGGCCAGGCTGCCCAGCGGTCGGATCCGGCTCTTGGGTCACCAGACATCATAGCCGGTGATCGTCGGAGAGCTGATTGGCGGAGAAAAGGCTCCGGCACTCCCTACCTGGCGCGCCAAATGTCAGGGTATGGGGTCTTGGCAAACCCTTAAGGTCTGAACACTGGGGTGCGTGCGAAGTCTTTCCCTTCAACCGATCTACGCTCTAGCTTGCTAGGATCTCGCGGACGAACTCGACGAACTCACAACACAGATGGACACATGGTTTATACTGGTTCGGGCCACCGTTGTGGTGTAATACACTACTCCAGTGTGGTGGTGGATTGCCTCTTGGGATGATGATGAACAATACAAGGGCAGAACGACCTCCAGAGGTTAAGGCGTTCTTGTGCTCGGTGAGCTTGTGTGTGCGGTGGTCTCTCTCGAGCTAAGATGAGATCCTCCTCTCTCTCACTCTGCCCCCCTCTGCTGTGGTGGGTAGTCCTATATATAGAGGCCCTGGTCCTCTTCCCAAATATCGAGCGGGAAGGGAGCCAACAATGGCGGGCTAATTTGAAGGGGGACAGCTAGTACAAGCTATCCTGACAAAATTAGTCTTCGCCTGCACAAAGTTCTGGTGGCGACGCTGTTTTGGGCTCCACGATGACCTCCGTCTTGCAGTCCTTGATCTTTGTCTTGTTGCATCGAAATGGAAACCTTTGCCGGATGCCTCGGTACTCCGTGGCTGCGCTTGCCCCCCTTTGCACCAAAGAGTAAACAAGGACGCTGTGCGCGCTGGCGCCTGCCTGTGTTGATCATCACGGCTCACGTCACGAGAGCCTCATGAGGTTCGCCTCGCCTTGATATCTCCGCTCCTCGTGAGCCTGCCTAGCTAGGCCACTCCAGAGGAGGTCTTGCATCGTCCGCCTCGCGAGGCTTGGCCCCTCGCAAGGGTCTTGGGCGCTTCGTTGGTGAAGATGGGTCGTACGGCCTGTTGGCTCGGCCACGCCGGGGGCCGCAGGCAGGCAAGTCTGGGGACCCCCATTCCCAGGACGCCGACACAACCTATCACCTTCTCTTGGGTTCTGCAGACTCAAGGGTTATCTTTATTTTAACCCCCCCGGCCAGTGCTTGTCTAAGTGTTGGTCTGAACTAGAGCATCGTGCGGGACCGTCCCTTGGCAACTTGGGTTATGTTGGTACCTGTACGCTTAGCTTATCCGGTGTTGCACAGAGAACAAGATATGTGCAGCTCCTATCGGGATGTCGGCGCATCAGGCGGTCTTGCTGGTCTTGTTTTACCATTGTCGAAATGTCTTGTAACGGGAATTCCGAGACTGATCGGGTCTTCCCGGGAGAAGGAATGTCCTTCGTTGACCGTGAGAGCTTGTGATGGGCTAAGTTGGGACACCCCTACAGGGTTTTGAACTTCCGAAAGCCGTGCCCACGGTTATGTGGCAGATGGGAATTTGTTAATATACGGTTGTAGAGAACTTGACACTTAACTTAATTAAAACACATCAACCGCGTGTGTAGCCATGATGGTCTCTTCTCGGCGGAGTCTGGGAAGTGAACACGGTTCTTGTGTTATGCTTGAACGTAAGTAGTTTCAGGATCACTTCTTGATCACTTCTAGCTTCACGACCGTTGCGTTGCTTCTCTCCTCGCTCTTATTTGCGTATGTTAGCCACCATATATGCTTAGTGCTTGCTGCAGCTCAACCTCACTACCTTTTCCTACCCATAAGATTAAATAGTCTTGATCTCACGGGTGTGAGATTGCTGAGTCCTCGTGACTCACAGATACTTCCAAACAGTTGCAGGTGCCAATGATGCCAGTACAGGTGACGCAACCCAGCTCAAGTGGGAGCTCGATGAAGATCTTGTTCGTTGTGTTGTTTCGTTTCCTGTTGATCAGTAGTGGAGCCCAGTTGGGACGATCGGGGATCTAGCATTTGGGGTTTTCTTCTTTATTTTGGTTCCGTAGTCGGACCTTGCTTGTACTCTGGATGATGTATGTTTAACTTGTATTTGTGTGAAGTTGCAATTGTAATCCAACTCTTTATCCCTTTCTTATTCAGTACATGGGATTGTGTGAAGATTACCCCTCTTGCGACATGCCTACCATGCGGCTATGCCTCTAAGTCGTGCCCCGACACATGGGAGATATAGCCGCATTGTGGGTGTTACAAGTTGGTAATCAGAGCCTTCCCCGACTTAGGAGCCCCCTGCTTGATTGAATCGCTGACGTTGTTGAGTCTAGAACAAAATGTTTTGAGTCTTAGGATTATATATATCGAAGATTAGGATTCGTTTTACTCCTCAATCCCTTCGTCGCTCTGGTGAGGCCTCCTGACGTAGAAGTTTTGACTCTTCTCTCCTCAAATTTCATGATTTTTTTTATGATCACGCGGGTATCTTGGAATCGTTCCGATAGTCTTGTGACAAGAACATTGTTCTTGGTGCCTCCTGACATTTAGGGGTTGTGTCAGTTTCCCGGGGAGTTGAGCTCTGAGGTGTTGTCGTCACAATTTTATCGTTCCAGTTCTGGAATACCTGAGTCCGCTGACATCAAAAATCTCTTTTATGCAGTTGTTGGTGAGGTAACCTCAACGCCACCCAGTACTGGGGTGGGAGTTTGGGAGTATTGCCATAAATCGTATAACGGATGCTTTTCGAAGGTTGAGGTAAACGATTTCTGAAGGTTTCTTGGTTATGTGTTGAAGGATGGATACAGCTGGACATAGGATTTGCTAGTTTTCAGTGAGATATTATGCTTCCCCTGTATCACCAACACCTGATTGCATAACCAGAAAGTTTCGGGAGATTATAAGTGGGAATTCAAGTAGCTCCTAGAATATCTTCCCAACAAACACATGATACGACATGGGGTCTATCTTATGTTTGTTTCCAGCTTATTCTGCAAGCCAATCCTTTGTTTTTGTTTTGATTGTGGTATTCGAGTTGCTTCAATGTCAAGTGTTGATTCCATACCTTCCTTAAGCGGTGTTCTCATATTTCTATGTGGATGCTAATCCTTCTTGATCATCGAGTTTGTCATCCCAAATTCTTCTCAACCGGTGAGCTTCTCTTCAAGTGGATCCAATCATTTCAACATTCACAAGATCACCTCTCGGTTTTTCCAATGTTGTTCATTTCATCTGTCCCCAAGTTGCCTTTGTTTTCCCGCCCTCCCACCCTTCCTTTTATTCAAGGACTCAGACTTCTTAATCAAGTATCCTTTTTATTGATGTGAAGTCTCTCCATTCTTTTCCATCAATATTCTTATCCAGTGATTCTCATGAAGATTCTAACGGAGCTTCAAGTTCATTATTCTTCGTTCTCTTTTCTTCTCCGGTGGATTAAATTCAAGCTGTGTCGATCATATCCTTTCCTCGTGTCAAATGTTTTCTCATGCCGGTGCACCTCTTAATCGTTCATCTCTCTCTATTCATATCCGAAGTGCTGAAAATATCTTAGAAGATTCCCGTTTCCATTCTCAGTTCGCTCAAGTTCTTTTGAGGATGTTATCTCATTCAAACAACTTAATTCAACCGGTGCAATCTCCTTTTCAAATAATCTTTCAACGGTGTTCCTTTTGAGTGGGCCCTAACCCACATGTCTTTTCCCAGGATCTTACCTGACTCTTCTTATTTTCCGGAGCTACTATCAAATTCTTCTCCAAGTTGACGTAAGAATGAATTATCATCAGTCATATGTCTTTCTCCAAGATCTTTCAAATTCTTTTCATCGTACTTCAACCTTTCTAATTTTCATTCCGGAGTGCCTCAACAATTCATGGTGGTATTTCTCATCGGCATTCTCAACATTTGAAGACCGAAGAAGAGTTTTTCCTCCATATCTTATCTGTTCTCTCAGAGATGCGTAGTTCAAGCTTGCTGCTATCCTCTCATACTTGTTTTTGATTGTGAAAATTCTTTTCACCAATCCGGAGCAATTAAAGATTCTTTTCAGTTTGATTCTCCGAAGGCCGTCATTTTGGGTTTATTCATTCCATCTTTCAGCTCTCGTTCTCCAAATCTTACCGGTGCATCATTCAAATATTCTCTAATCAGTTCGTGATCTATTCATTCTCATGCTTCAAATCCCCTCAAGTATCTTCATTCGTTTTTCCAATTCTTCCCGGTGAATTGTGCCTCTGCTACTTTCATTTCGAATTCTTATGGTGGTTCGTTCAGGATTTCTCTTCTTTCTTTATCTTATTAATTTATCCGTTGTTTCAATCCTACCAGTGCCTCATCGAGACCTTCCCAAGTTGGCGCTATATCTATCTTAATCCTTTCTACGAGAATAAGTAGTATGCCAAATCCGTTGCTTGTCATCAATTTAAATTGGTGAAGGATAAGCATAATGTAATTCTTATTCTTGTTTCATTGAGTGAATTCAATTCCTTATTCCGGAGGCTCATCAAATTCTTGATTTCATTTGTTCATCTTTCTTTTCTGGAGTTCCAGGTCTTCCTCTTTATCTCGTCGCAAAGCTCCATCTAAATCATCACAAGGCTTTACCTTGTGTTTTCAACTTCTCTTTCTTTTCGTTATCCTTTTTGTTACCGGAGTTTTTCAGGGAGGCGCTACATGGCAGCTCATCAAGGATTTAATTCCTTCTCGAAGTGTTCATTGAGATTCTTTTCAAAGGAGCTCAAGCATTCTTCATCTTGCATTCCGAAGTGCAATTCTTTCTCTCTTATCTTTTCAGGTGGTGTTATGTCATTCTTGATAATTTTCCTTCGTGTTTCATGATTCACATGTTGTCAAGAATGAGATATTTTAAATCCATCAATCTCTTCTTTGGAGTTATCTTGGCAAAGATTTCACCTAAAGCCTTCCCTAAGGAATGTTGCTATTGTGGTGCTTCTCAATGACCCAAGCTTGCTCTTTATCCTCTTGGTTTAACAAGTTTTCATCTCTTCGTTGATCTCAAGCAAACAATTGTTTAAGTTAGTGGCAGAATTTCACCTCAGTTTCGAGATGTCTTACATTAGCCCACATCAAGGTTATGCTTTCGTTGTTGATAATCCAGCAACTCCGTTCAAACTTTTCTTCGTAAGCATGCTATTTCAATTTTATTTGCAAGAGTTGTCATTCGTCTTCTCCATTCTTTTTCTTTCCAACCATCTAGTTTTCCATTCATTTGTTCCGGAGGTAGTGTGTTGTTGATCTCATCAAGTATCCTCTCATCTTGTCAAGTTCATGCTCAGTTCATTCCATTTACAGTCGGAGTGCTGTCCAAATTATATCATTCTTATTCCTTCTCTATCTTGTTTTAACCGGAGTGTCATGTCTATCATTCCTCTTCTAACCGGAGTCTCATCCAAGTGCTTTCGTTTTGCAAAGTTTATATTCTCTACATTCCTTTTTCCAACTGGAGTGTTGACGTAATTGATCTTTATCATTCCTTGTACATCTCGTTTTAACCGGAGTAGTTGAATGTACTTTTTGTCCATTGTAACCCTTTCCTTATGTCTTTCTACCCACAAGGTTCTAGTAAGGTTCCTTGTTCCTCTTTTCTAACGGAGTGTTTTCAACTTTGTTCATCTTCGTCATATTCTTTCTTTAAATTTGTTCAACCTCACAAGGTTCTTTGGTTTCACTCGTTTGTCAAAGAAGTAACTTAGTTTTACCTCTTCTCTTCCTCTTCTGTTTCTCTCCGGTGCCATCCAAATCTCGGGACGAGATCCTCTTATAGTGGTGGAGTGTGGTAACGCCCCGAGACCGATGTGCCAGGTGTCTTCCAGTTATTCACTGTTGTTGCCTTGTCTTTCGTTTGCGTGTTGCATCTCTGCCATGTCATCATCCGCATTGCATCTGCATGTTTTTAAAACTTGCATGCATCCCGGGTCTCCCAGTTCCTTCCGTTGTTCGTACTGAGCCCAACCACACTCGCACGCGCACGCGGCACGTCCGAAATAGTATTTTATAAGTGGCCGGAAAATGTTCTCGGAATGCGTTGAAAGTTGGCATCAGGTGTTGTTATGTTGTTAGTAGGTCGCCTGCCAAGTTTCATCGCATTCGGACTTCGTTTGATGCCCCAACGGATATCTATAGCGGCAATATAGTCGGTCTAACATCAGACGTTTTCGGTCTTTGGAAGCTACTGCCGGGCCTCTCTCTCTCCTCTCTTCTCAGCTCATCTCTCTCTAGCACAGCCCACTAGTCCACCTATCTAACCCCCCTACGCTCCGGATCATCCGATCGAGATCGAACGGCTCCGAAACGGAGCAAAACCCCCAACCCTAGCTCCTTCTGCTATATATGGACACCCCCTAGTCCATTTTGGCCTTCTTCCACCCTCCTCCTCATTTTCCACGCAGCCCCAGCCTCCACCCGCCACTTGTCGCCGTCAGATCCGCTCCACCGCCGCCACTTGGCCTTCTACAGCGCCGCCATCTCGCCGTCGCCACGTAGCACCACCCCAGTGGGCAGCGCCTAGGGCTGGAATTCGAGCCGAGTCGAGCCAGCTCGGCTTGACTCGCTAGAGCTCGTTTCGTTAACGAGCTAGCTCGACTCGACTCGTTACTATAACGAGCTCAAACCCAAGATTTGCTCGACTCGTATAACTCACGAGCTGGCTCGTTTAGCTTGTTAAGCTCGTTCAAGATATAAACATAAAGCCCACAAATATGATAAAAATGATTATGTATATATTAAACATATATATCACTAAACAATTGCAATTTCCTTGTAACGCATGAGTCTCTCCCAGGCCGCTGGGCCTTCAACGACCGGGCCTTGTGTTGTGCGCCTAGGGCGTAGGGTGCTGAGTGACTGATCTTTCTTTGTATTGGGAGTGGATGATCTATTGTATCGAGCCTAATGAGTTACACGAGTACTCGTGAGATTGGCTTGTTTAACTTGGTCTATAAACGGTCTTAAACTAAAACTCGACTCAACTCGTTATTCTTCGAGATCGAGTCGATTCGAGCTAAGTCACGAGCTACTTATTTAGCTCGTGAGCTTCGAGCTTTTTTTCCAGCCCTAGCAGCGCTGCTGCCCTGCCCAACCAGATGAGGCCACGTCGCCCCTCCAGCGCCCCCTTCTAGCGCGGCCCGCTCAGGCCCGTGCGGGGCCCGCCCGAGCCCATCGGGGCCCGAGCGCTCCATCGCCGCTCCCCTGGTTCCTCCCCGAGTTCCCGAACCGCACAACCTCCTCCAGCGGTGCCCCAACCTCATCGTCGGTCGTCGTCTTCGCCGGACCTGCCGCCGCCGGCGACCATCGCCGCCTTGGTGAGCTCGCCCAGGCCACCCGCCTTCCCTTCCCCTCCTCTCTCTCTCACCCGAGCTCCCTCCCTCTTCTTTGTAGGAGCTCGCTGGCCTCGAGGTCCTCATTGTCGCCGGTGCTCGTTCCAGCCGTCCCCGTGCCAGATCCGATGAGCCACCGCCCGGATCCGTTCCTCTCCGGTCCTCCCCACCGCCCTCACCTGCCGGAGTCGCTCCTGCCCTGTCGTTGACTTCGGGCGCCGCCGTCCCTGTCTCCTGCTCCTGCGCCTGAGCCAGACACGAGGAGGACGAGCGCCTCAAACCCCTGCATCGCTGGACCGGCCTGTGAGGCCCAGCACCGCGTAAGGCCCAGCACCCCCTTTCCGGCCTATGTCTCCATCGACTGGGCTGAGGCCCATGGTGAGAACTCTCACCCCAGCACCCCAAACCGTTGTTCACATTCGGCCCATTACGTTTTTTCCAGCTCTGGAGGTTTTCCCTATTTGTCTAGAGAATGTTAGTTTTGCAGAATAGCCCCTCTACTTCATGCATATCGTAACTCACAAACCGTGCATCTTATGTAAAAACTTTATATATGAAAAATGCTTAAAATTGTGTCTAGTTGCATAATATCCAACTTTCAACCATGTTTAAAATGTTTAAACTGTTGTTTGCATTTATTTTCTTAATTGCCATGTTAAAATGATTTAATTCATAACTAAATAACCGTAGCTCCAAACCTAACAAACTTTATATGTAAATGGGGTAGAAAAATGCATAGATTATCTTGGTGACCTTGCTTTGCATGTGTAAAAACTTTAAAATATGCCTTAGGACATAACAGTACCAAACCTAAAATATGCACATAAGGAGTTTTCAGACTTGTTTGTTGTACCGGCTGTCGGATTTTGGGCTCCGCAAAACCCTTAAGATTTGAACAAAGGGGCATGACAAAGATCTCTCCCACTACACGTCTGCCTAGCGCCTCGCTCTTCTCCTGGTGGTGGGAATGGAATGCAAGCAAGCAAACAAGTAGAGCACACAAGAGTTTACCCAGGTTCAGGCCACCTTGCTGTGTAAAACCCTACGTCCTGATTTAGTGGATTGGCCTCGCGAGGGCTCGAGTGTGAAAAAATACAGTGGTTTCCTGAGCTCAGGAGGCGAGCTCGAGAGGGGTGAGGAAGCGGAAGTTCTTGCTCCTTTGCTATGCTAAGTCCCAATGGGTTGGTCCCTCTTTATGCTAGGAACCCTAGCTACTTATATAGACGGCCAGGGTCCTCTTCCCCCGAAATGTTTAGGCAGGAAGGGAATCCCACAACGGCCATTTGAGCGGGAACACAAGGACGTTCCTATCCTGACAAAAGGTGGTCTTCGCCTGCAAAGAGGGCAGGAGGTGACGCGGTGGTGGGCTCGGTGATGACATCCTTCCTGCCGTCCTTGCGGTCTTCGGTATTGTTGCACCAAAGGGGAAACCTTTGTCTCGCCCCTCGGGAACCTGCGCATGTGCGGTCTCCTTTGCACCAATATGGAAACTACGCCCGCTGGCACGGTTCATCCTGAGCCCCCAGCATTATGAGGCTCACGCTGGGCTCATGACGACGCACGGCGGGGCGCGCCCGCGAGTGGTGCCCGGGCACCTCCCTCACGACCAGGTCCGGGGTCCCCCTAAGGGGAGCCCCTGAGCCCGTCCTGAGAGGGGCGCTGGGCGTGCCTCCCTATGCGAGGGCGGAAGGCGCCTCATCAGCAGGCGCGGAGCTTGAGGTGGTGCCGTCGGGAGCCCCCGAGGCCTGAGAGTCGGGCAGTTGCTTCTTCTTCTTGGGGGCGGTCATCAGGGCGAAGACGGCTCCGTCTCCATCGGAGCTCTCGATCGCCGCAGTCTGATAGGCACGCTCCAGAGAACGTACTGCTTCCTTCTCGTCGCAGGCGATCGTGATGACTCCGCAACTTCCAGGCATCTTGAGGACATTGTAGCCGTGATGGGTCGCCGCCATAAACTTGGAGAGGGCCGGATACCCTAGGATGGCGTTGTACGGGAGGTTGATGTTGGCGACGTCGAAGTCGATGAGCTCGGCGTGGTAGTTGTCGCGGTCGCCGAAGGTGACGGGGAGGTGGACTGCCCCATCGGGAGGGTGGAGCCGTCTGTGACTCCGTAAAATGGCTTGGTCGGGTGCAGCTGATCGTAGGGTACTTGAAGAGTCTCGAAGATCTAAATGGAGAGGACGTTGAGCCCTGCCCCACCGTCGATGAGGGTCTTGGTCACGCGGACATTACTGATGGTCGGGGTGCAGAGCATCGGGAGAGTGCCTGGCGCGGCGGTGCAACTGAGCTGATCCTTGGGGTCGAAGGCGATGATCTACTTGGCCCACCTGAGGTTGCGCGCGGCGTCAGGCCTGGGGAGTGCCGCGTTCACCTCATGAGCGAATTGCTTGAAGATGCGGTGAGAAGCCGGAGCGTGGGCTCCTCCCAGGATGCACGCAACCCCGTGTGGCTCCTGGAAGCCCCCCGCTTCATCTCCCTGGCAGTCGTCGTTGTTCCTTCTTGGCGGTGGTGGCAGTGGAGGCAGGCCCGCGTTGCCCTGAGGGCGACCCTCGCGAGGCTGGTCGCGCCAGGGGGCGTCACGAGGCTGCTCCTGCCAACGGTCTTCACGAGGCTGATCATGCCATCCTTGGCGCGAGTTCCTGCCGTCCCAGCATCCTCCGCCACAGCCTCCTCTGCGGCCGTAGCCACGGTTGTCGCGCTTAGGGCGCTGCCCGCCGCGCATCGCCCTGAGCTCTTGGCAGTCGTTGGTGTTATGGCTATGGACATCATGGAAGACGCAGTACAGACGGTTGTCTCTTGGAGGGTCGTTGTAGCCGCAGCCGCGCTTCACTTCTGGCTCCACGGCCAGCACGGCTGGTCCCTTGCGCTTTGCTTCCTTGGCCTTGGTCTTCTTGTCGTCGGCCTCCGCCTCAGGCAGTTCCAGGAGGGAGAGGCGGCCTTCCTCTGCCCTGGCGCACTTCGCCGCGAGATTGAACATCTCAAGGGCCGTGCACAGGTCCTCGTGGATGGCAAGATCCTCCTTCATCCTGACGTCGCGGACACCGTCGGAGAACGCCGAGATGATGGCCTCGTCGGAGACCCTGGGGATCTTGAGGCGCACGGTGTTGAAGCGTTGGATGTACATCTGCAGGGTCTCCCCAGGCTGCTGCCTTACGCGGCGCAGGTCTGCGGCCGCTGGAGCTTGGTCGTGGGTACCTTGGAAGTTGGCGATGAAGCGCTCACGAAGCTCCTCCCAAGAAGAGATGGATCCTGGAGGAAGGTTCAGGAGCCAGGAGCGCGCACCGTCCTTGAGGGCCATGGGGAACCAGTTCGCCATGACCTGCTCGGTGCCGTTCGTCGCCTCGATGCTGAGCTCGTAGAGTTGGAGGAACTCCGCCGGGTCGGCGGTGCCATCGTAACACGAAGGCAGGTCCAGCTTGAACTTGTCGGGCCAGACGAGGCGCCGTAGCTCAGGAGCTAGGGCGCGGCATCCAGCCACGCTCATGATTGCTGGCGCCCCCTGCGCCTATGGTGTTGGATCTTGGGGTGCAGGGGCCACCACCTCCTATGGGGCGCGATTCTGGTGCTGCTGAGCGGGGAGCACGCGCGCTTCTGCCTGGGGGCATGGGACCACCTGGCAGCTCTCCTCGCCGCGCGCGGGGGCCCTGCGGGGCTATTCACGCAATGGAGCCTCACGCCTGAGCCCCTGGCCGGCGCTGCGTGGTGGAGGTGGGGGCGAAGCGCCATGGTCCTCGTTCCCTGCCATGGGCGACGGAGGGCGAGAGGAATGGGTCGGTGCGGGTGCCTCCCCGGCGGCGTTGACGAGCTTGGTGATGCGGTGGAGCCACTCGTCATAGAGGTCGTCCGCCGGACGGTAGCGTAGGAGCTCCCGCGCCATCAGTAGCGCAGGCTGCTGGTAGACCGGCCCGCGGCGGACCAGCGAGGACGACGCCGCTGCCAGCGAAGGTGACGGGGTCGCCGTGCGGCCTTCGCGCCGCACGGATAGCGGCAACGACGAGTCCTGCTGCTCGTGAACGGCTGGGTCCGTGGCTGCGTTGACGACCGGCGAGTTGGGGCGGAGTGGTGCCCCATTGCCCGCGGGCACCATCTGAGTGACGTTGGCGGCACGGCGGGCGACACGTGCTCGGCGAGTGTCCACCATGGCGGTGAAATGAGGTCGACGGAGAAGAGCGGAGAGAGGTCGTCAGAGAAGCGAGATTTCGACACGCCCCCTACCTGGCGCGCCAAATGTCGGATTTTGGGCTCCGCAAAACCCTGAAGATTCGAACACAGGGGCATGACGAAGATCTCTCCCACTACACGTCTACCTAGTGCCTCGCTCTTCTCTTGGTGGTGGGAATGGAATGCAAGCAAGCAAACAAGTAGAGCACACAAGAGTTTACCCAGGTTCAGGCCACCTTGTGGTGTAAAACCCTACGTCCTGCTTTAGTGGATTGGCCTCGCGAGGGCTCGAGTATGAACAAATATAGTGGTTTCCTGAGCTCAGGAGGCGAGCTCGAGAGGGGTGAGGAAGCGGATGTTCTTGCTCCTTTGCTATGCTAAGTCCCAATGGCTTGGTCCCTCTCTATGCTAGGAACCCTAGCTACTTATATAGACAGCCAGGGTCCTCTTCCCCCGAAATGTTTAGGCGGGAAGGGAATCCCACAACGGCCATTTGAGCGGGAACACAAGGACGCTCCTATCCTGACAAAAAGTGGTCTTCGCCTGCAAAGAGGGCAGGCGGTGACGCAGTGGTGGGCTCAGCGATGACATCCTTCCTGCCGTCCTTGCGGTCTTCGGTCTAGTTGCACCAAAGGGGAAACCTTTGTCTCGCCCCTCGGGAACCTGCGCCTGCGCGGTCTCCTTTGCACTGATATGGAAACTGCGCCCACTGGTGCGCGCTGGCGCCCACTGGCGCCCGCTGGCACGGTTCATCATGGCTTGCGTCACTGCCTCCTCCTGAGGCAGCCCTTGCCTTGAGATCTCCACCCTCCCGAAGCAGCCTAGTTGAGGCCACTCTTGGGAGAGGTCTTGGTTGCCCCTCTGGAGCAGCCTAGGTGAGGCCGCTCCCTGAGGAGGTCTTGGTCGTTCTCCTCGCCAAGGCTGGCCCCCTCGCGAGGGTCTTGAGCAGCTGGTCGATCAGCTGGGCCCTACCGGGCCGTACCTGGAACGCGACTTGGGCTGCAGACAGGCAAGTCTGGGTACCCTGGTTCCTAGTACGCCGACACCGACCTCATTTAAACTTCCCTAGATAGGTGGTTTTCATATGCTTCACCTCTTGCCATGTTAATCAACATTTAATATTGTTGGGTACCTAAACAAGAGAGAACTAAATAAGTCACATTGTGTTTCGTCAATATGCAACGGAGTTGCATATTGAGCTCCACTTAATTTGTAGGATTGTTTGTGCATTTTGCCATGCCATGCCTCATTAAACCGGACATGCTTCATACTTGGTTGCGCATCATGCCATGCTTATGAGATGGTTGTTTACTATGTCGTTTGCTTCTTTCCGGGTTGCTTCTCTCATTAGCTTCGGTTTCGTTCTGGGGTTGTGAGGAATCGTTCGACTACGTCCATTTGTCTTCTTCATGGACTCGTTCTTCTTCCTTGCGGGATTTCAGGAAAGATGACCATACCCTCGAAATCACTTCTATCTTTGCTTGCTAGTTTCTCGCTCTATTGCTATGCCATGATACCTACCACTTGCTATATCATGCCTCCCATATTGCCATGTCAAGCCTCTAACCCACCTTTCCTAGCAAACTGTTGTTTGGCTATGTTACCGCTTTTCTCAGCCCCTCTTATAGCGTTGCTCGTTGCAGGTGAAGATGAAGTTTGTTCCATGTTGGAACATGGATATTGTTGGGATATCATTATTATATCTTGTTTACATTAATGCATCTATATACTTGGTAAAGGGTGGAAGGCTCGGCCTTATGCCTGGTGTTTTGTTCCACTCTTGCCGCCCTAGTTTCCGTCATACCGGTGTTATGTTCCTTGATTTTGCGTCCCTTACATGGTTGGGTGTTATGGGAACCCCTTGATAGTTCGCTTTGAATAAAACTCCTCCAGCAAGGCCCAACCTTGGCTTTACATTTGCCTAACAACCTATCACCTTCCCTTGGGTTCTGCAGACTCAAGGGTCATCTTTATTTTAACCCCCCTCCCCGGGCCAATGCTTTTCTAAGTGTTGGTCCGAACTAGAGCACCGTGTGGGACTGTCCCTTGGCAACTTGGGTTATGTTGGTACCTGTATGCTTAGCTTATCCGGTGTTGCCCTGAGAACGAGATATGTGCAGCTCCTATCGGGATGTCGGCGCATCGGGCGGTCTTGCTGGTCTTGTTTTACCATTGTCGAAATGTATTGTAACCGGGATTCCGAGACTGATCGGGTCTTCCCCGGAGAAGGAATATCCTTCGTTGACCATGAGAGCTTGTGATGGGCTAAGTTGGGACACCCCTGCAGGGTTTTGAACTTTCGAAAGCCGTGCCCGCGGTTATGTGGCAGATGGGAATTTGTTAATATCCGGTTGTAGAGAACTTGACACTTAACTTAACTAAAACGCATCAACCGCGTGTGTAGCCGTGATGGTCTCTTCTCGGCGGAGTCCGGGAAGTGAACACGGTTCTTGTGTTATGCTTGAATGTAAGTAGTTTCAGGATCACTTCTTGATCACTTCTAGCTTCACGACCATTGCGTTGCTTCTCTCCTCGCTCTTATTTGTGTATGTTAGCCACCATATATGCTTAGTGCTTGCTGCAGCTCCACCTCACTACCTTTTCCTACCCATAAGCTTAAATAGTCTTGATCTCGAAGGTGTGATATTGCTGAGTCCTCGTGACTCACAGATACTTCCAAACAGTTGCAGGTGCCGATGATGCCAGTACATGTGACACAACCCAGCTCAAGTGGGAGTTCGATGAAGATCTTGTTCGTTGTGTTGTTTCGTTTCCTGTTGATCAGTAGTGGAGCCCAGTTGGGGCGATCAGGGATCTAGCATTTGGGGTTTTCTTCTTTATTTTGGTTCCGTAGTCGGATCTTGCTTGTACTCCGGATGATGTATGTTTAACTTGTATTTGTGTGAAGTGGCGATTGTAAGCCAACTCTTTATCCCTTTCTTATTCAGTACATGGGATTGTGTGAAGATTACCCCTCTTGCGACATGCCTACCATGCGGCTATGCCTCTAAGTCGTGCCCCGACACGTGGGAGATATAGCCACATTGTGGGTGTTACATTAATATCTCTCTCGTGTTCTTGATTTGGCACGATCTTAATGTGTCGTGAGCTTTGGTAATATAGTTGGATCATATGTTGTTTTCCCCTCTATATCTTGTTCCGAAGAATTAAGTTTTCCCTTTGAGATTTCATTATTATCAGACTGAATACTTTTATCAATTTGAAAACACTTGATGTATGTCTTGCTATGAATACCCATGGTGATAATGGGGTATCATATTGATTCACTTGATGTGTTTTTGGCACTCAACTCGCGGATTGCAGAGGTGACATTGGGGTAATCTATGCATAGGGGTTGATGCACGTTCTCGTCTTTGTTTCTCTGGTAGAAATCTTTGGGAACTCTTTGAGGTTCTTTGTGTTGGATTGAGTATTATGAATCTGAAATTGTTTGATGCATATCATATAATCAACTCACGGATACTTGCATTGAGATTGGAGTATCTAGGTGACATTAGAGTTGGTTGATGTGTATCATATGGAGTATTTGTGACATTTATAGGGATAGATTCATAGATCGACCGGACAGGATAACTTTGAGGTGGTTTTGTACCCTACAAACAATATCGCCTTATGTTCTCCACAAGATAAGAACTTTGCAGTGATTCTTCATCGCACGTCGAGGGATAGTTATATGATCCAATTATATTAGCATCGCTAAGAAATTGCACTAGTGAAAGTATGAACCCTAGGCCTCATTTTCAAGCATTGCAATACTGTTTGTGCTCACTTTTGTTACTTTCTACCTTGTTGTTTTTTATTGTTCCTATTAGAAAAAACCAATATCTACTATCCCTATTACACTTGTATCACCATCTCTTCGCTGAACTAGTGCACCTATACAATTTACCATTGTATTTGGTGTGTTGGGGACAAGAGAGACTCTTTGTTATTTGGTTGCAGGGTTGTTTGAGAGAGACCATCTTCATCCTATGTCTCCCACAGATTGATAAACCTTAGGTCATCCACTAGAGGGAAAATTGTTACTTCCCTATAAAACTCTACGCTTGGAGGCCCAACATGAGTCTACAAGAATAAAGTTGCATAGTAGACATCACACAGCCCCAGTGTTAGCCAAGTAATTGGTTCATACTTTTTAACGCGCTTCAGCCTTTTCAACCCTCATGCAATACATGAGAGCAAGCCATGGATATCGCACTATGGGTGGAATAAGTATGGTGGTAGAGATTGATACGGAGAAGACAAAAAAGGAGAAAGTCTCACACTGACGAGGCTAATCAACGGGCTATGGAGATGCCCATCAATTGATGTCAATGCAACGAGTAGGGATTGCCATGCAACGGATGCACTAAGAGCTATAAGTGTATGAAAGATCAAAAAAAACTAAGTGGGTGTGCATCCCACTTGCTTGCTCATGAAAACCTCGGGCATTTGAGGAAGCCCATCATTGGAATATAGAGGCCAAGTTCTATAACGGAACATTCCCACTAGTTATATGAAAGGGAAAGCATAGGATGCTCTCTATACGAAAAACATGGTGCTACTTCGAAGCACAAGTGTTGAAAGGATAGTAACATTGTCCCTTCTCTCTTTTTCTCTCTTTTTTATTTTTTTCTCTTTTTTCTTTTTCTTTTTTTCTTTTTTTCTTTGGGCTTTTTTATTTTTTTTCTTTTTCCGGAATCTCATCCTGACTTGTGGGGGAATCATAGTCTCCATCATCGTTTCCTCACTTGGGAGAATGCTCTAATAATGAATATGATGATCATCACACTTGTATTTACTTACAACTCAAAAAAATTTACAACTCGATACTAGAACAAAATATGACTATATGAATGCCTTAGGCGGTGTACCAGGATGTGCAATG
The DNA here is from genome assembly GCF_003073215.2 of Triticum urartu. NCBI lineage: Eukaryota > Viridiplantae > Streptophyta > Magnoliopsida > Poales > Poaceae > Triticum > Triticum urartu. The sequence goes on along the minus strand of NC_053027.1, from coordinate 237,448,587 downwards.
ATCTAGCATAACATGTATAAAAAATGATTAATGGTGGCTGAGCCACAAGTACTATGTCAACTATATGATGATGCAAAGCAATATGATAATGATGATGCGTGTCATAAAAATGGAACGGTGGAAGTTAAATGGCAATATATCTCAGAATGGCTATAGAAATTCCATAATATGTAGGTAAGGTGGCTGTTTTGAGGAATATATAATGAGTCTTATGTGTGATACAACATATCATATTATGCGGTTTGGATGCACCGGCGAAGTTTGCACCACATATCAAGGTGAGAAAGGGCATTGCACGGTATCGAAGAGGCTCGCAAATTGCGGAAAGGTGAGAGGTGTATAATCCATGGACTCATGTTAGTCATAAAGAACTCACATACATATTGCAAATTTTTATTAGCCCTCGAAGAAAAGTACTACTACGCATGATCCTAGGGGGAGATTGGTAGGAGCTAACCATCGTGCGCCCCTAACCTTCACGCAAAGGAAGACACTCAATAATAAATCACGCTCCAACTTCATAGCATAACAAGAAACTATTGGTGCATGCTTCGGGAATCACAAACCTTAATACCAATATTATTACTAAACCACAATTACTTACTAGCGTAACCCACATATTACCACCTTTATATCGCAAAACTATTGCAAGGAATCAAACTTATCATATTCAGTGATCTACATGAAAGTTTTTATTATATCCCTCTTGAATGTCTACCATATCAGGACCAAATTCATAGCTTGTACTAATTTCCATCACTATTACCAACTCTCAAAAAGATATAAGTGAAGCATGAGAGTGCACCTATTTCTTTAAAATATAACCACCGCCGCGCTCTAAAAGATATGAGTGAGGCATTAGAGCAACTACCTAGCTCAAAAGATATGAGTGAAGCACATAGAGTATTCTAACAAATCACGAATAATGTGTGTCCCTCTCAAAAAGGTGTGTTCAACAAAGATAATTATGGCAAACTAAAAATCAAACAAAGCAAACACTCATATAATATAATACACGACACTCCAAGCAAAACTCATATCATGTGATGAATAAAAATATAGCTCCAAGTAGTATTACCGATAGTTGGTAGAAGAAAGAGGGGATGCCTTCCGGGGCATCCCCAAGCTTAGATTCTTGGGAGTCCTTTAATATTACCTTGGGGTGCCTCGGGCATCCCCAAGCTTAGTCTCTTGCCACTCCTTATTACTTCATCCATCGTGATCTCACTTAAAACTTGAAAACTTCAGCACACAAAACTCAACAGAAAACTCGTGAGATCCGTTATAACAAAGCAAATCATTGCTTTAGGTACTGTTGTAAACCCATTCATATTTTAATCTTGCATTATACCTACTATATTCTAAATTCACCATGGATTATACCCCCCGATACAATCCATAGATTCATCCAAACAAGCAAACAACGCAACAAAAATAGAATCTGTCAAAAACAGAACACTCTGTAATGATTCGAACAATGAACATACATATGTAACTCCAGAAATTCTGAAAAAATAGGAAAACGTGGGAAATTAGTATATAAATCATGTGTTAAAAATGCAGAATTTTATCACGCCCCAGTGATTTTAAATAATTCTCCTTTTGGACGCAAAAGTTTCTACTTTTTCACAAAATCCAAGAAAAACATCATCCAAATCATCCCAAAGGCTTTACTTGTCACAAACAATGACTAAAACACAAAAACACAACCATAATAGTATAATAATTGTGTGAAGACCAAAAAACAGTAAAAGAACTAGAAAAAATAAGATAACTACTGGGTTCCCAACTAGCTCTATTCTTTTACGCCCCTAGCTAGGCGTAATGCATAGTTTCAAGTGTTGTCATCTTTCAAATTAATCCCATAGGTGGCCCCCATAATATATTTATATGGTGGCTTAATTCTCTTTCTAGGAAAGTGTTCCATACCCTTCTTTAACGGAAATAGAAATTTTATATTTCCTTCTTTCATATCAATAATAGCACATATGGTTCGCAAGAAAGTTCTACCAAGTATTATGGGACAAGACAGATTGCAATCAATGTCAATCACAATAAAATCAATGGGCAAATAATTCCTATTTGCAAGAATAAGAATGTCATCTATCCTACTCAAAGGTTTCTTAATAGTGGAATCCGCCAAGTGCAAATTAAGAGAACATTCATCCATATTGATAAAACCTAGCACATCACATAAAGATTTTGGTATTGTGGAAACACTAGCACCCAAACCACATCAAGCATTGCACTCATAATTTTTAATTTTAATTTTAATGGTAGGTTCCTGATACGTCTCCTATGTATCTATAATTTATGAAGTATTCATGCCATGTTTAAAATAATTTTATATAATTTTGGTATGATTTGATTGGAACTAACCCAGACTGATGTTGTTTTCAACAGAACTACCGTGGTGTTTTTTTTGTGCAAAAATAGAAGTTCTCGGAATGGGCTGAAAATTTATGGTGATTTTTTATGGACCAAAAGAGACCCCCGTAGCACCGGAGCTGGGCCAGGAAGTGACCGGGGAGGCCACAAACCTACTAGTCGCGCCCTACCCCCCAGGGCGCTAGCTCAAGGCTTGTAGTCCCCTCGGGCAACCCCTTGACGTGAGACCGATGCCAAAAATTCTTATAAATACCCAAAGCTCCAAAAAGAACCCTAAATCGGAAGTTCCGCCGCCGCAGGCCTCTGTAGCCATGAAAAAGCAATCAGGACCCCGTTCCGACACCCTATCGAAGGGGGAAATCATCACCGGAGGCCATCTTCATCATCTCGGTAGTCACCATGATGAGGATGGAGTAGTTCACCCTCGGGGATGGGGGTATGCACTAGTAGCTATGTGTTTGATCTCTCTCTCTCTCACTCTCTCTCTCTCTCGTGTTCTTGATTTGGCACGATCTTGATGTACCGAGAGCTTTGTTACTATAGTTGGATCATATGGTGTTTCTCCCTCTCTATCTTCTTGTGATGAATTGAGTTTTACCTTTGAGGTTTCACTATTATCAGATTGAATACTATTATGGATTTGAGAACACTTGATGTATGTCTTGCGTGGGACACCCATGGTGACAATGGGGTGTTCTATTGATTCACTTGATGTATGTTTTGGCACTCAACTCGCAGATTGCCGAGCTGACATTTGGGTAATCTATGCATAGGGGTTGATGCATGTTTTCATCCTTGTTTCTCCGGTAGAAATCTTGGGGCAATCTCTAAGGTTCTTTGTGTTAGATTGAATATTATGAATCTGAAGTTGTTTGATGCATATCGTATAATTGACCCATGAATACTTGTGGTGACATTGGAGTGTCTAGGTTAGGGTTGATTGATGTGTATCACATGGTGTTATTTTAGCACGAACTCTAGGGATGTTTGTGACACTTATAGGAATAGCTCAAAAGATTGATCAGAAAGAATAACTTTGAGGTGGTTTCGTACCCTACAAGCAATTTCATCTTATGTTCTTTGCGATAGGAACTTTGGAGTGACTCTTTGTCGCATGTTGAGGGATTTCCATATGATTTAAGTATGTTGTCATTGTTGAGAGAATTTGCACTAGTGAAAGTATGAACCCTAGGCCTTGTTTTCAAGCATTATAATACCGTTTTTGCTCACTTTTGTTACTTGCTACATTGTTGTTCTTATATTAACATATTACAAAAACCTATATCTACTATCCATATTACACGTGTATCACCATCCCTTCGCCGAACAAGTGCACCTATACAATTTACCATTGTATTGGGTGTGTTGGGGACACAAGAGACTCTTTGTTATTCGGTTGCAGGGTTGTTTGAGAGAGACCATCTTCATCCTATGCCTCCCGCAGATTGATAAACCTTAGGTCATCCACCTAAAGGAAACTTGCTACAACAAAACTCTACGCTTGGAGGCCCAACACGAGTCTACAAGAAGAAGGTTGCGTAGTAGACATCAAGCTCTTTTCTGGCGTCATTGCCGGGGAGGTGAGTGCTCAAAGGTATATCTTTAGATCTTGCAATTGAATCTTTTAGTTTATTTTTTTATCACTAGTTTAGTCTATAAAAGAAAAATACAAAAAATGGAATTGAGGTTGCCTCATATGCTTCATCTTTTTAATGTCTTCTGTGAAAATGATGGAAAGGAAAATTGTGCCGAAGTGTTAGAGGAAGAAGTCAATAAAATGTTTGGCACTAAATATTTGAATGATGAGCGTGATTGCAATGTTGCTAGTATGAATTCTTTGAATAACCATGATTCTATTTATATGCAAAGCCATAAGCCTTGGGATGCACTACAAAAAAAGACACATCTGTGACATTTTGGCCTGAACAAAATTTTTTCTGTCATGCTCATGAAACTTCTATGACGATAATCGTGACAAAAACATGTATCATCATAGATGTGGTGGGCTCCCACTTCTATGATAAAAAATCATGACAGAAAATGGGCTTTTCATCCTGGGCGGGCCGGAGATGCAGATGCATGACATTCTTTGGGCCGTCCATGATGGAAAAAATCGTGGTAGAAGCAAGGACGAGGAAAATATTGGGGAGTTCACGGTTATGGTGGGTGGTCGGGGCCGAGTGATGCACTGTGGTTTGTGCGTTTCTCTCGTGTATGCATATGTGTTGGAGGCGTTGGGCTCTAACTGAACCTGCGCGACCACACTGCTAGCTATATTACTAAACCCGAGTGATCAATCCCTTTGATGTTAACTGAACCCGAGCGATTCATTCGCTGCTGACTGAACCCGAGCGATTCCTTCGCTGTTGCTGCTAACTGAACCGAGCGATCGATCATTGTCGTCGCTTACACTGAAGCCGGTCGAGGCCCTATGCGAGACGTAGCTAGCCAGCCAGTGTTGGTTGCCTCTCGATGAACAATGACCGTTTCTACCGTGTGTGTGGTACGTAGAACGAGTCGATACATGGTGAGTCTAGCCGGTTGGTTGGCTGTGGACGAACAGTTCCCAGTGGGGGTTGGATGACAGGACCCTATGGTAGTAGGTTGTTGCCACTGGATGAACAGGACCCGAAGGAGGCTGTCGTACCCCAGCCGGTTGGGGTTGGATGAACAGGACCCCGTGGAGGTTCTATGAACAGTAGCCGCTTGAGGCTGGAGGAGGTTTACTGTGGATGAACAGTAGCCCGTGGAGGCTAGAGCAAGGCAGTAGTCGGTGGATGAACAGGACCCTGTTTCGACCGTAGGCGCTCCAACACAAGTTTGTTTCCTTTGTTTTGCGGTACGCCAGACCCCTCCCGATCAACAGGCCACCGTTTCGACCATAGGCACTCGAACACAAGTCCATTTGCTTTGTTTTGCAGTATGCCTGACCCTTCCCAATGAACATGACCCTGTTTCGACCGTACGTGGTCGAACAAAAGGCCCGTTTCCTCCGTTTTGCGGTACGCCAGAACTTGTTTCGGCTGTTCCGTCCAAGCCGGTTGGCTCCCGATGAACATGACGTATTTTGTTTCCTCCCGATGAACACAACGATGTTTCCTCTGTTGCGACCCAGCCGGTTGGCTGCCGATGATCAGGATGACATCTTTGTACGTGTTCGAGACCCTACCTGTATGTACGTATGTAGCCGTATTTACTTTCTTGCAGCGTGGCTATTGATACGTCTCCAACGTATCTATAATTTTTGATTGTTCCATGCTATTATATTATCTATTTTGGATGTTTAATGGGCTTTATTATGCACTTTTATATTATTTTTGGGACTAACCTATTAACCAAAGGCCCAATGCAAATTGCTGTTTTTTGCCTATTTCAGTGTTTCGCAGAAAAGGAATATCAAACGGAATCCAGGAATGAAACCTTCGCGAGGATTGTTTTTGGGACAAACGTGATCCAGGAGACTTGGAGTGGACGTCAAGAAAGAAGCGAGGAGGCCACGAGGCAGGAGGGCGCGCCCCCACCCTTTTGGGCCCCTTGCAGCTCCACCGACCTACTTCTTCCTCCTATATATACCCATATACCCTGGAAACATCCGGGAGCAACACGAAACCCTATTTCCACCACCGCAACCTTCTGTACCCGTGAGATCCCATCTTGGGGCCTTTTCTGGCACTCCACCGGAGGGGGAATCGATCATGGAGGGCTTCTACATCAACACCATAGCCTCTCCGATGATGTGTGAGTAGTTTACCACAGACCTTCGGGTGCATAGTTATTAGCTAGATGGCTTAATCTCTCTCTTTGTATCTCAATACAAAGTTCTCCTCGATTCTCTTGGAGATATATTCGATGAAATTATTTTTGCGGTGTGTTTGTCGTGATCTAATGAATTGTGGCTTTATGACCAAGATTATCTATGAAAATTTTTGGTTCTTCTCTGAATTCTTTTATGCATGATTTAAATATCCTTGCAAGTCTCTTTGAATTATCAGTTTGGTTTGGCCTACTAGATTGTTCTTTCTTGCAATGGGAGAAGTGCTTAGCTTTGGGTTCAATCTTGCGGTGCCCTTTCCCAGTGATAGCAGGGGCAGCAAGGCACGTATTGTCTTGTTGCCATCGAGGATAAAAAGATGGGGTTTATATCATATTGCTTGAGTTTATCCCTCTACATCATGTCATCTTGCCTAATGCGTAACTCTGTTCTTATGAACTTAATACTCTAGATGCATGCTGGATAGCGGTCGATGTGTGGAGTAATAGTAGTAGATGCAGAATCGTTTTGGTCTACTTGTCACAGACGTGATGCCTATATACATGATCATGCCTAGATATTCTCATAACTATTCGCTTTTCTATCAATTGCTCAATAGTAATTTGTTCACCCACCATAGATTATGCTATCTTGAGAGAAGCCACTAGTGAAACCTATGGCCCCCGGGTCTACTTTCCATTATATTATTCTCCCAACAACTAGCCATTTATGTCGCCATTTATTTTGCAATCTTTATTTTCCAATCTATACCACAAAAATATTTATCTTATTATCTCTATCAGATCTCACTCTCGTAAGTGACCTTGAAGAGATTGACGACCCCTTTATCGCGTTGGTTGCGAGGTTCTTGTTTGTTTGTGCAGGTACTAGGTGACTTGCGTGTAGTCTCCTACTGGATTGATACCTTGGTTCTAAAAAACCGAGGGAAATACTTACGCTAGTTTGCTGCATCACCCTTTCCTCTTCAAGGTAAAACCAACGCATGCTCAAGAGGTAGCAAGAAGGATTGCTGGCGCCGTTGCCAGGGAGATATACACACAAGTCTAGACATACCAAGTACCCATCACAAACTCTTCTCCCTTGCATTACATTATTTGCCATTTGCCTCTCGTTTTCCTCTCCCCCACTTCACCCTTGCCGTTTTATTCGCCTCTTTTCTATTCGCCCCTCTTTTTCCGCCCGTCTCTTTCCGCTTGCTTCTTGTGTGTCCATGTAATAGATCGTTTGTTTCATCGTCATGGCTAGTCCTTCTATCATTGTTAGTACTCCCGATCATGAAGTTCTTAATTTTAAACAAAGGGAGGGAGAAAATCTAAAAGATGCTTGGCATAGAATTTGCAATGCTCAGAATAGATCTATTAAGAAGCAATCTACTTCCGTTTTTCTTCGCAATTTTTATGTAGGCATCACTCCTTGGAACAGATATATTCTTGATACCATTACCGGAGTGAATTTCTTGGGTAGCCATACTTTTGATTCTTATAATGCTATGTTAGATTTGTTTGGCCCACCACCTCTTTTGGTTAATGGAACTATTTTAACTTTGGAACATGTGCTGCATAGGCTTGAAATTATTGAAAATAAAGTTGCCACTGTAGAATTGATTGAAAATTTGGATAAAATAATCCACAACCAAATTACCCAATACAGATCTAATGTAGGAGTTGCTCTTAAATTTTTTAAAGAAAAGGAACCCATAGTTAACGAAAAGATAGATCAAGATTCCACAAGAATTGATAAACTTGAGGATATTATTGCAAACTTAGGATCTTCCTTTTCTTCCGTGAAAAATACCCCAAATCCTCCTACTACTAAAGTTTCCAAGTTTATGTATGTTCCTAGAAATAAGGTTGAATTTTCTAGTAAAGAAAATGCGGATCACAAATCAATAAGTGTTCATCCCAACTTTTTCACTATCATTAAGGAACCTTTTGCTACAAATGAATTTATTGATTTCTTGCCTAGGTGTTTGATCATTAATAAAAATAAGGAAATTCCTAAGGATTATAAGTGTTCAATTGAAGAATTGCCAACCAAAGATGATAATACCTAGATCTATTCTTCTTTTTATGCCTAGCTAGGGGCGTTAAACGATAGCGCTTGTTGGGAAGCAACCCAATTTTATTTTTGTTTCTTGCTTTTTGTTCATATTTAGTAATAAATAAATCATCTATCCTCTTTGATGATTGTGTATTTTATGCTTTAATTGGTGTTTGTGCCAAGTAAAGCCTTTAGGATCTTATTGGATGATTGTTGTTTGATCTTGCTGAAAAAAACAGGCAGTATGCGCTCACGAGAATAATTTTTATTTTTAACCTGAGAATGATAAAATACTGATTGCAATTGCAGTAGATCAATATACAAATTATTTAGGTCGTCCTAATTTGGTAGGAGTTTTTCAGTTACAGAAGTATTTGAAACCTACAGATTACTACAGACTGTTCTGTTTTTGACAGATTCTGTTTTTCGCGTGTTGTTTGGTTATTTTGATGAATCTATGGCTAGTATCGGGGGGTATGAACCATAGAGAAGTTAGAATACAGTAGGTTTAACACCAATATAAATAAAGAATGAGTTCATTACAGTACCTTGAAGTGATGGTTTGTTTTCTTATACTAACGGAGGTCATGAGATTTTCTATTTGTGTTGTGAAGTTTTCAAGTTTTTGGGTAAAGTTTGATGGATTTTGGAATAAGGAGTGGTAAGAGCCTAATATTGGGGATGCCCAAGGAACCCCAAGGTAAAATGCAAGGACAACCAAAATCCTAAGCTTGGGGATGCCCCGGAAGGCATCCCCTCTTTCATCTTTGTCCATCGGTAACTTTACTTGAGGCTATATTTTTATTCACCACATGATATGTGTTTTGCTTGGAGCGTCTTGTATGATTTGACTCTTTGATTTTTAGTTTACCACAATAATCCTTGCTGTACACACCTTTTGGGAGAGACACACATGAATCAGAATTTATTAGAATATTCTATGTGCTTCACTTATATCTTTTGAGCTAGATAATTTTGCTCTAGTGCTTCACTTATATCTTTTTAAGAGCACGATGGTGGTTTTATTTTATAGAAATTATTGATCTCTCATGCTTCACTTAAATCATTTTGAGAGTCTTTTAGAACAACATGGTAATTTTCTTTGGCTATAAAATTAGTCCTAATATGATAGGCATCCAAGATGGGTATAATAAAAAACTTTCATATAAAGTGCATTGAATACTATGAGAAGTTTGATACTTGATGATTGTTTTGAGATATGAAGATGGTAATATTAGAGTCATGCTAGTTGAGTAGTTATGAATTTGAGAGATACTTGTGTTCAAGTTTGTGATTCCCGTAGCATGCACGTATGGTGAAACGTTATGTGATGAAGTCGGAGCATGATTTATTTATTGATTGTCCTCCTTATGAGTGGCGGTCGGGGACGAGCGATGGTCTTTTACTACCAATCTATCCCCCTAGGAGCATGCACATAGTACTTTCTTTCGATAACTAATAGATTTTTACAATAAGTATGTGAGTTCTTTATGACTAATGTTGAGTCCATGGATTATACACACACTCACCCTTCCACCATTGCTAGCCTCTCTAGTACCGCGCAACTTTAACCGGTACCATAAACCCACCATATATATCTTCCTCAAAACAGCCACCATAGCTACCTATTATGTCATTTCCATAGCATTCTGAGATATATTGCCATGCAACTTTCCACCGCTCCGTTTATTATGACACGCTTCATCATTGTCATATTGCCTTGCATGATCATGTAGTTGACATCGTATTTGTGGCAAAGCCACCGTTCATAATTTTTTCATACATGTCACTCTTGATTCATCGCACATCCCGGTACACCGCTGGAGGCATTCACATAGATTCATATTTTCGTTCTAGTATCGAGTTGTAAGTAAATAGAAGTGTGATGATCATCATTATTAGAGCATTGTCCCAGTGAGGAAAGGATGATGGAGACTATGATTCCCCCACAAGTCGGGATGAGACTCCGGACGAAGAAAAAAAAAGAAAAAAGAGGCCATAAAAAAGAGAGAAAGGCCCAAATAAAAAAATAAAAAAGGAGAGAAAAAGAGAGAAGGGACAATGCTACTAACCTTTTACCACACTTGTGCTTCAAAGTAGCACCATCATCTTCATGATAGAGAGTCTCCTATGTTGTCACTTTCATATACTAGTGGGAATTTTTCATTATAGAACTTGGTTTGTATATTCCAATGATGGGCTTCCTCAAAATGCCCTAGGTCTTCGTGAGCAAGCAAGTTGGATGCAAACCCACTTAGTTTCTTTTTGAGCTTTCATACACTTATAGCTCTAGTGCATCCGTTGCATGGCAATCCCTACTCACTCACATTGATATCTATTGATGGGCATCTCCATAGCCTATTGATACGCCTAGTTGATGTGAGACTATCTTCTCCTTTTTGTCTTCTCCACAACCACCATTCTATTTCACCTATAGTGCTATATCCATGGCTCACGCTCATGTATTGCGTGAAGATTGAAAAAGTTTGAGAACGTCAAAAGTATGAAACAATTGCTTGGCTTGTCATCAAGGTTGTGCATGATTTAAATATTTTGTGTGGTGAAGATAGAGCATAGCCAGACTATATGATTTTGTAGGGATAACTTTCTTTGGCCATGTTATTTTGAGAAGACATAATTGCTTAGTTAGTATGCTTGAAGTATTGTTATTTTTACTTCAATATTAAAATTTTATCTTGAATCTTTCATATCTGAACTTTGAGAATTATGTTAGGAAGCATTCCACATCAAAAATTCTGTTTTTTATCATTTACCTACTCGAGGACGAGCAGGAATTAAGCTTGGGGATACTTCATACGTCTCCAACGTATCTATAATTTTTTATTGTTCCATGCTATTATATTATTTGTTTTGGATATTTAATGGGCTTTATTATGCACTTTTATATTATTTTTGGGACTAACCTATTAATCAAAGGCCTAGTGCAAATTGCTGTTTTTTTGCCTATTTCAGTGTTTCGCACAAAAGGAATATCAAATGGAATCCAAGCGGAATGAAACCTTTGCGAGGATCATTTTTGAGACAAATGTGATCCAACAGACTTGGAGTGGACGTCAAGAAAGAAGCGAGGAGGCCACGAGGCAGGAGGGCGTGCACGCACCCTCATGGGCCCCTTGCAGCTCCATCGACCTAGTTCCTCCTATATATATACCCATATACCCTGAAAACATCCGGGAGCATCACGAAACCCTATTTACACCATCGCAACCTTCTGTACCCATGAGATCCCATCTTGGGGCCTTTTCTAGAGCTCCGCCGGAGGGGGAATCGATCATGGAGGGCTTCTACATCAATACCATAGCCTCTCCGATGATGTCTGAGTAGTTTACCACAGGCCTTCGGGTCCATAGTTATTATCTAGATGGCTTCTTCTCTCTCTTTGGATCTCAAACAAAGTTCTCCTCGATTCTCTTGGAGATCTATTCGATGTAATTCTTTTTGCGGTGTGTTTGTCGAGATCCAATGAATTGTGGCTTTATGACCAAGATTATCTATGGACAACATTTGATTGTTCTCTTAATTCTTTTATGCATGATTTAAATATCTTTGCAAGTCTCTTTGAATCATCAGTTTGGTTTGGCCTACTAGATTGATCTTTCTTGCAATGGGAGAAGTGCTTAGCTTTGGGTTCAATCTTGTGGTGTCCTTTCCCAGTGACAACAGGGGCTGCAAGGCACATATTGTATTGTTGCCATCGAGGATAAAAAGATGGGGTTTATATCATATTGCTTGAGTTTATCCCTCTACATCATGTCATCTTGCCTAATGCGTTACTCTGTTCTTATGAACTTAATACTCTAGATGCATGCTGGATAGCGGTCGATGTGTGGAGTAATAGTAGTAGATGCAGAATCGTTTCGGTCTACTTGTCACGGACGTGATGCCTATATACATGATCATGCCTAGATATTCTCATAAGTATTCACTTTTCTATCAATTGCTCAACAGTAATTTGTTCACCCACCGTAGATTATGCTATCTTGAGAGAAGCCACTAGTGAAACCTATGGCCCCCGGGTCTATTTTCCATTATATTATTCTCCCAACAACTAGCCATTTCTGTCGTCGTTTACTTTGCAATCTTTACTTTCATCCTATATCATAAAAATACCAAAAATATTTATCTTACTATCTCTATCAGATCTCACTCTCGTAAGTGACCGTGAAGGGATTGAAAACCCCTTTATCACGTTGGTTGCGAGGTTCTTGTTTGTTTGTGCCGGTACTAGGCGACTTGCGTGTAGTCTCCTACTGGGTTGATACCTTGGTTCTCAAAAGCTGAGGGAAATACTTACGCTACTTTGCTGCATCACCCTTTCCTCTTCAAGGGAAAACCAACGCATGCTCAAGAGGTAGAAGCTATGCATGTGTGTGTACACGATATATACGGGACTGCGTGACATGCCATGTGTGCGCCTCTACTACGACACACGTCGCTCCTTACTCGGCCATAGTTCATCGCTGCAGAGAGACCAGTCGACCAGTATGTACGTACACATTCACGAGAACGCTACATATGCTTTGATCAGGTGGGTCCTAGTTGGGAGGGAGGATAAGGACGCGCTTCCTTGCGTGCGAAGATATAACTGGTGGGTCCTAGCTGTCAAGGGAAAAATCATTTTTCCCATAGTATGGACGCACTTCCTTGCGTGCGAAGATGTAGCTAGTGGGTCCCAGCTGTCAGGGGGCATGTTTTTCGCAAAATACGGTGGCCCTTCCAGTGGGTCCCCACTGTCAGGTGGAGGAATCATTATTTTGCATGTAATAAGGAGGCACTTCCTTGCTGCGGCCGTGGACCTAGCTATCAGCCTCTCCACATACAGACCTCTTCTGATGGAAGTTGTTCCTTGACCATGTTGACCATGCTACATCGAGAGCACCAAGGCTGGGACGACGACGAGGCCTAGGAAGGGAATGACTAGGAGCCGGGGAAGACTCGGCAGTTGTTTCCCACACGGAGGGGAGTATGAGGGTTTACTGCTTCAGTTGCGGTGTGAGGCTACTGTCGCCAGAGAATAAGAGGAGGTCTCAATGAGTACAGGGATGGCTAGGCTAGCAATGGTAGTAGGGTGGGGCAGTGAGGCCTGCGCGGCAGCATAGTCGGCCACGAGACACATGAGCAGGTGGCACGACCGGTGATGGTTTGGGCGGCTGGAGCAAGTAGACCAGAGGTTGAAGAAGCACGACGGGCGTTGGATGGACATTGTACGGTCGCTGCAACTAGAATCGTTTATATTAACTAAGTTGACAAATCATGCATCCCCGTCAACTTAGTAGGCCCAGATGTCAGCCTCCAAATAAGGTGGGTCCCAGCTAGCTAGGGGAGTATTCTTTTTTTGTGCATAATAAGGAGACACTTCTTTGCATGTGAAGATATAGTTGGTGGCTCCGAGCTGTCAGCGGGAGGAATGTTTTTTTCGCGAAATACCGATGCCCTTTCGGTGGGTCCTCGTTGTCAGGTGGAGGAATCATTATTTTGCACATAATAAGGAGGCACTTACTTGCGTATGGCCGTGGACCCACCTGTTAGCCTCTCTATGTATAGTCCTCTTCCGATGGATGTCATTCGTTGACCACGGTCACCATGCCGATAGCACCAGGGCGGTGGACAACGGCGTGGCCTAGGAAGGGAACGACCCGGAGCTGGGGAAGACTCGGTAGTGGTTGCCCACGCGGTGGGGAGTACGAGGGTTTACTGGTTCGGCTGCCGTCGCCGGAAAATAACAAGAGGTGTGGGTGAGTAGAGGAATGGCCTAGCCAGCGATGGAGTAGGGTGGGGTGGTGCGGCCTGTGCGGCAGCACAGCTAGCCACGGGAGGCGGGAGCAAGCAGTACCATCGTCACTGGTTGGGCCAGATGGAGCAAGAAGATCAGATATTGAAGAAGCAGCATGGCCGTTGGATTAACATCCAACGATCACTGCTGCTAGAATCATTTGTGGACTAAGTTGACAAAGCCTTTCATACACGTCAACCTAGTAGACCCACAAGTCAGCCTCCAAATCTGTCCCAAGAAGCATACAGTCCGAATTTTTTTAGCCAGATTCAAATTAATTTTAAAATTAAACATACCATAATTTAAATCCAATGAAATTTTACCTGCACAAAAACAATGAAATTTAAAATATCAAAATCTGAAAGAAAAAAGTATTTTGGAACTAATTGTCTGTTTGCTGTATTTTTTCATTTTGCAGCCCATTTATTATTACTTATAGCCCATTTTCTGGGCAAGCCCGAATGCATCCCTCCTCGTCTTGAAAGATTTTCGGCCCAGCAGGGCATAGAAAAGCAAGTAGGCCTACATTGGTTATTCTGCAAAAAACAAAATAGCTGGGCTAGCCATTTTCAGGAAGGAAAAAATGGGTTGGTCATGTGGTAAACATATGAAATAAAAGCATGGGCTAGACAAGCCATAGCTCCTGCACAACCTAGTTGATACCCTTCTCCATCCTGAAAACAAAAAAATACTGCATGCGCTGTTGGGTCCTGGGTGTCTGCCGCTCCTTGTGCAGTTATCTCGCTTATTGACTATGTTGACAGTAGCGTGCGACCCAGATGTCAGGAAACCATCAGGAGGAACCCTTTTTTTTACTGTAATAAAGGAGGCACTTGCTTGCCTACTGCCATGATCCTGCTGGGTCCCTATTGTCATCCTCACCATGTACAATCATCTCCTTATTCCTCTCGGTTGTTGATCATCTTGACAACACGAGAGGGCGGCGCCGCGATGAGAAAACACAGCCAGTCGTGGGAGGAACCGTAGCCAGGGAAGATGCACAAAGTTTTAGGGTGCGATGTGGCCACGATGCGTGCGCGGCAACACAGCAAGTCGTGGGAGGCGGGAGCAGGCGGTCCCGCCGGCGCTGGTTTGGCTTTGGCGGATGGAGGAATAAGAGACTGAAGAAACACGATAGACATTGAATGTCTATCCAACGGTCAAGGTTGGCACAATCATTTGTTGACTAAGCCGACACCATGTAGCATACTTTTTATAGGAAGAAAAGAAAAACTGGGCTCATTCGCCAGATAACATTCCAGAAACTGCGACCGTTTGATCTTGCGTCGCAACTAAAATTGCCAGGAAAATGCATTCGATTGCTGTCCTCCTCTAGGGAACGTTCACCACATAAGTGACTAGCACCCTTGGTTTTCAACCGAGAGGTCTTGGGTTCAAGTCCCAGGAACCCTCAATTTTCTCCTCTTTCCTTCCTCGCAAAAAGAAAAAAGAAAATCAAAGACTTGAGAAGGCGTACAAAACAAGCTAGTGTACTAGTAAAGAGACATTGCTGAGTTTTAGAAAAAAGAGAGACATGCTCCTGTAGCTGGTTCAACTCCAAACCTAGACTATGACTATATATGGTGCTATGCTACTATGCATGTAATGAAACTGACATATCCAATATTCGCTTCTCCTCTTCTCTACTTACTCTGCCTAGCATCAAAAGCTCTGGCCGCAGCAACCATGTCCGTTGGCGGCTCGTCCACCTGCTCTTCAGCAGGCAAAAACCAGATATGCACTAAGTCGCCACCCATACCATCGCCTGTGTGTCTCATCACACCCCCCGCCGGCACACGCACCCAGCCGGTTGCTCATCACAACCCGCTGTCGTTGGTGTGGTGCCACTGCTGCAAATCACGGAGAGTCATCCATCGCGTCTCAACCACAATCCTCAACCCTGACCGAGTCTTCTACAAATGCCCGAATCATGGGGTAATAATATGTTGAAGTGTTGTTCGGCTGCTTTCAGTTGCTATTTTTTAATAGTTTGGTTGATGATCTTCCAATTTGATTCATGCAGAAAAGGGAATATTCATGTGATTTGTATTTTTGGGAAGTTGCTGATGTGGGGGAATGGAACTACGCTGATTATTTGGTTAGCCGAGGAATCCCAATACCAGCAGGTTGAGGTGTTGGACAAGTAACTAAACGGACAGCAGAAGAGGAAACTACAGAGCAGAAGGATAAAGATGCAGTTCCTATGATCATGGCCAAGCAACAATTGATGAACGACCTTGACAACAATGAGGAGATGAAAGAGCTTGTGAAGATAATGGGCAAAATCAATGTGCTCTGTAGGATGATTGTCTCTTTATTTGCAGTGTATGTAGCACTCATGATGTATTCAGTGGCTATGACATGATCACTTTGCTAAAACTAGTAATGAATGAAACCTATTTAGCAGGTTGGGTGTAGTGTTGTGAACATCTAATGATTTCTATTAACAGAAATCGGGGGTTATCACCTTTTTCTTCTAAATAAATAAATAGCAGAGGCCCTTTTGCTAATCAATAAATTAGCAGAGGCCCTGTCAGGTCAGCTTCGTTCCCATTTGAAGACGTAGAGCAAATTGCAGTCCAACAGCAAACTATGTCATCAAATACAAGTTTCACAGCCAAATATGAGTGCAACTAAACAACAATGTCATCATGTTTTAGTCGTCATACAATCACCAAACACAAATCAACATACATAATAAGTGATGTTCTCACAACAAAATACTCAACAACTTCATCAGGTTTCAATTGTCATAGCAAACACGATTTCACATAGTAGATAAAAAGTCGTCTTCTGACAGTCAAATACGACAAAAGCAATCTAATCATCATCCGCACAGCAGCGTCAACATCTTTCCCATGTGTATCAGTCTGAATTGTAATTCAAAATAGTGTCATCTTATTCTTCATCCTCAATGTCCTCAAACGTTGGAGTCTTATTGAGCAACTCTTGTATGTCCACAGCCCGACAGGCAATCTTTTCGCCAACGTCATTGACGTGATGGTTCTCATAGATATTAGGAACATATGTGGAATCTTCTACATCAGGAGCAGTGTAAGAATCATCTTGTTATGCAAATTCATTAAACGAATTCCTCTGCTCAAACCTTTGGAATACTCTCAAGTCATCGCTATGTGCATATGTGTCTTCCAAGAAAAATATCTGTGTTGCTTGATTTGCCAAAATAAAAGGCTCGCCGGTCTAGTACACCGCTTAGGGAGTCCTGGATCAGGGGGTCCTCGGGTGTCCGGGCTATTTGATATGGGCCGGACTAATGGGCCATGAAGATACAAGCAGAAGACTTTCCCCCGTGTCCGGGTTGGACTCCTATATGCGTGGATGACAAGATTGGTGTCCGGATATGTTATTACCTTCCCCCACAAACCGACTTTGTATAACCCTAGGCCCCTCCGGTGTGTATATAAACCGGAGGATTTAGTCCTTAAAGACTATCAGAATTCTCATAGGCTAGACATCTAGGATTTAGCCATTACGATCTCGAGGTAGATCAACACTTGTAACCCCTATACTCATCGAATACAATCAAGCAAGACGTAGGGTTTTACCTCCATTAAGAGGGCCCGAACCTGGGTAAACATTGTGTCCCACTTGTCCCTTGTTACCATCAATCCTCAGACACACAGTTTGGGACCCCCTACCCGAGATCTGCCGGTTTTGACACCGACATTGGTGCTTTCATTGAGAGTTCCATTGTGTTGTCAATAGAAGGATCGATGACTTGCCTTGTCATCAACAACGATATCACTTCTAGAAGGAGCCTAACTTCGGGACAGGCCCTCCAGCTTGGCGGTTTCACCGTGGGCACCCGCACGGCTGTCAAGCCGACGATGCCCCCCGTGCCAGCCAAACATCACCTCCGCATCGGCCTTGAATACTCCGAAAAAATGGACCCGGCGGATGTCTCATCCTTAAACGAGCTGTTGGATCGCATTGCTACCCTGGGGCTTGTTTAGGTGGTTGCAAGGGCATAGTCCATGAGTTCTATTTGATTACAGTCAGGCCACAAGTTAGTATTGTGGTACTCCGTTGCAAGAAAAATGGGATGTACGTTCAGTTATAGGCACCCAACTCTGAAGATTTTGAATTTTTAGCATGGTATATTAAGTTTGTTTTTTATCATATAATGTAAAATTGTAAATATGTTTCCAAAGGTCTTTGCTCCCTGAGGGAGTCCTGGATTAGGGGGTCTCCGGACAACCGGACTATATCATTTGGCCGGACTATTGGACTATGAAGATACAAGATTGAAGACTACGTCCCGTGTCAGGATGGGTGTGACGTCCGGATAATTAGGCTACAGTAATCTCACGATAATGATGCCACGTCACCATGGTTACTATTTTTAATCTTGCGGTGTATCACGTCCCTTTCGAATTCTAACTTAAAATAAAGTTAAACGATAAAAGTTTTCTAAAGTCAAATCTAAAATGTTCAAAGCGTAGCAAATAAATCATATATGATCAGGGTGGTGAACCCAAAATTTTATAAAATGCTTAGATGCACTAAATGATAGAAACAATAGCTAAATTATTTATTTAGTCGTCACTTAAATGATTAAATTATTGAAAACTACTTTTAATAAATAAAAGGATAATTGTGGCAGTAATATAATTACTACCACTAATTTAGGTGCTAGAATTATATTTCATAAAACAAAAATAGTATGAATTAAAACCGTAAAAGAAAAATGTTATAGACAGTTAAAAAAAAGAAATAGAAGATCCCCCCGCTGGACCATGGCCCAGCAGGCCATCGGGCCGCCAGGCCGGCCCAGCCGGCGCCCCACTCCCCTCCCCCATATCCCCCACGACCCAAACCCTAACCCCACCCCGTCACCCACTCGCCCCCTCCCCCCAGTCGCTCTCCCCCCTCCTCCCCGATCCAGATCGGATCGAGGGGAACGCCCCCCCCCCCGACGACATCGCCCCCGACGCCAGCGCCGCCCGGATCGACACCACGCCGGCGCCCCTCGCCGGATCGCTCCCCCGACACTCTCCGTCGCCTGCAGCACAGGCGCCTGCCCCCTCGACCCGAGCTAAATCGGGGGGCTCGGCCCCGCGGCGCCCCGAGCCTCGGCGCTGCTCCTCACCGCCATCATCGCCTCGCCTCCTCACCTCTCCCTCGCGCTACTCCGGCCACCCCGAGCCTCCCCGAGCACGCTGCCAAAACCCCTACGGCCCTCGTGAGCTCTCCCTCTCCTCCTCTCTCTCGCGCGTGCACACGCTCGCCGTGCTTGACCGCGCGCGCCGTCGCCGCGCTGCTCGCCCGCCTCCCCCGCGCGTCGTCCTCGCGCTGGTTGCCCCGTCGCCGCGCCTCTCGCCCGCCTGTTGCGGCACACGCGCGCCCGAGCCTCGCCTCGCCCCAATCGCTGCCAAGCGAGGCCAGCGTCGCCTCGCCCCAATCGCTGCCAAGCGAGGCCAGCGTCGCCTCGCCCTCCCTGCTCGCCCGCGCGCGTCCGCGCTTTCCGCTGCCGCGGCCATGCCGCGCCCGCGCCCTAGCCTCTCCTCCTGCTGTCTGCTGCTTCTGCTCTGCACCGGCAGCCCCACGCGGCCCCACTCGCCCTCGCTACATCGCCGCGGCCTGCCCCGGCCTCCTCTGCCACGCGCCCGCGCGCTCACCGCGCCCGCGGCCGCACTGCCCGGGCCTCGAATCCGTCGCCGGCGACCTCGCCTCGCACCGGGCGGGTTGCACCCCAGCGCCTGGATGCGCCCTGCCGGGCGCCCGTTGCGCCAGATCGGGCTGCGCCCTGTGCCTGCTAAGGCCAGGGGCCAATGACATGTGGGCCCCAGCCCCAGAACGTTTTGTTAAAAAAGAAAAAAGGAATTAAAAATAATATGTAAAATAAATAAAATAAATAAATAGATAATAATAATTTAATTAATTAATTAATTAAGGAATTAATTAAGTTAATTAATCATAATTAGATTAACCTAACTAACTAATTAGTTTAATTAAACAGTAGTTAGTTTAGTTAAACACTTATTAGGCTAAACAGTCAATGACCAGTGGGTCCCACACGTCAGTTGACCAAGTCAACTACTGACGTCATGCTGACGTCATGATGACGTCAGCAGACACTATTTTGGATAATGTTGTAATTAAATATATAACTAAAATCAGAAAATGATTTAAATCTTTAGAAAATCATATCTTTTAATCCGTAACTCGGATGAAAATACTTTGTACATGAAAGTTGCTCAGAACGATGAGACGAATTCGAATACGCAGCCCGTTCATCCGCCACGCGTCCCTAGCATAGTGAACCTGCAACATTTCACCTCCGGTTCATCTGTCCGAAAACGCGAAACACCGGGGATACTTTCCCGGATGTTATCCCCCTTCACCGGTATCACCTAATACCGCGTTAGGGCACCTCTAACGACGTTACTTGTCATGTCATGCATCACTATGCATATGCTTGCTTATATATTTATTGTTTCTCCCCCCTCTTCTCTCGCTAGACACCAAGACCGACGCCGCTGCTACCCAGTACGACTACGGAGTTGACGATCCCTCTCTCTTGCCAGAGCAACCAGGCAAGCCCCCCCTTTGATCACCAGATACCGCCTACTCTTCTCTATACTGCTTGCATTAGAGTAGTGTAGCATGTTACTGCTTTCTGTTATTCCTATCCTGATGCATAGCCTGTCCTTGCTACTACTGTTGTTACCATTACCTGCTATCCTACTGCTTAGTATAGGATGCTAGTGTTCCATCAGTGGCCCTACACTCTTGTCCGTCTGTCATGCTATACTACTGGGCCGTGATCACTCGGGAGGTGATCACGGGCATATACTATATACTTTACACTGTTACGTTACCGGAGAAACTGTTTGGAGATGGGGGCTGAAGGGGCAGGTGGCTCCATCCCGGTAGAGGTGGGCCTGGGTTCCCGACGGCCCCCGGCTGTTACTTTGTGGCGGAGCGACAGGGCAGGTTCAGACCACCTAGGAGAGAGGTGGGCCTGGCCCTGTTCGGCGTTCGCGGATACTTAACACGCTTAACGAGATCTGGGTATTTGATATGAGTCTGGCCATTTGGTCTATACGCACTAACCATCTACGTGGGAGTAGTTATGGGTATCCCGGCGTCGTGGTATCAGCCGAAGCCTTCTTGACGTCAGCAAAGGAGCGGCGCGCGCTGGATTGGACTGGAACGCCACTAGGCTAGGTCTGCTTCCGGCCGCCCACGCAACGTGCAGGTGTGCTAAGGGCGATGGGCCCAGACCCCTGTGCGCTTAGGTTTAGACCGGCGTGCTGACCTCTCTGTTGTGCCTAGGTGGGGCTGCGACGTGTTGATCTTCCGAGGCCGGGCATGACCCAGGAAAGTGTGTCCGGCCAAATGGGATCGAGCGTGTTGGGGTATGTGGTGCACCCCTGCAGGGAAGTTAATCTATTCGAATAGCCGTGATCTTCGGTAACCGGACGACTTGGAGTTTACCTTGACCTTATGACAACTAGAATCGGATACTTAATAAAACACACCCTTCCAAGTGCCAGATACAACCGGTGATCGCTCTCTCACAGGGCGACGAGGGGAGGATCATCGGTTAGGATTATGCTATGCGATGCTACTTGGAGGACTTCAGTTTACTCTCTTCTACATGCTGCAAGACGGAGGCTGCCAGAAGCGTAGTCTTCGAAAGGATTAGTTATCCCCCTCTTATTCTGGCATTCTGCAGTTCAGTCCACATATGATACCCTTACTCCATTTGATACCCATGCATATGTAGTGTAGCTCCTTGCTTGCGAGTACTTTAGATGAGTACTCACGGTTGCTTTCTCCCTCTTTTCCCCCTATCCCTTCTATCTAGTTGTCGCAACCAGATGTTGGAGCCCAGGAGCCAGACGCCATCTTCGACGACGACTCCTACTACACCGGAGGTGCCTACTACTACGTGATGCCCGCTGACGACGACCAGGAGTAGTTAGGAGGATCCCAGGCAGGAGACCTGCGCCTCTTTCGATCTATATCCCAGTTTGTGCTAGCCTTCTTAAGGCAAACTTGTTTAACTTATGTCTGTACTCAGATATTGTTGCTTCCGCTGACTCGTCTATGATCGAGCTCTTGTATTCGAGCCCTCGAGGCCCCCTGGCTTGTAATATGATGCTCGTATGACTTATTTATGTTTTAGAGTTGTGTTGTGATATCTTCCCGTGAGTCCCTGATCTTGATCGTACACATTTGCGTGCATGATTAGTGTACAATTAAATCGGGGGCGTCACAATGGGACTCTACTTGGCGTGGAAGGCAAGCTAGGCAATACGGATATATATATCTCCTCCTTTGTAACCGACCTTGAGTAACCCTAGCCCCCTCCGGTGTCTATATAAACCGGAGGGTTTTAGTCCGTAGGACAACATACAATCATACCATAGGCTAGCTTCTAGGGTTTAGCCTCTTTGATCTCGTGGTAGATCAACTCTTGTAATACTCATATCATCAAGAACAATCAAGCAGGACGTCGGGTATTACCTCCATCAAGAGGGCCCGAACCTGGGTAAACATCGTGTCCCCTGCCTCCTGTTACCATCCGCCTTAGACACACAGTTCGGAACCCCCTACCCGAGATCCGACGGTTTTGACACCGACACTCCAGTTCTTAACTTCATATTCAGTCTGTTAGTACAGTCGTCACGGTCGCCACCCCGATGCCTAGACCGCCAACCCACATCGCGTTGCTCTGGGACCCCCGAGCACTGTCGCGCCCCATCGCTGGTGCCTGACGGTGAGGGACACCGTCTTTGCCCAACAAAGCAGGCTACCATCCGTCCATTGAGAATGCGCATGTCCAGCCATTGCTGCATCTCTCTCTCTCTGCGATGGATGCTCGTGTGTTGTAGTTGCTTTCTCCCCTTCCTATACATGCTTCTACTCACCTTTTTTATCTCTCTGATACGTTGTGTTGCACTACTGTAGCTCGACCCAGGAGGTGCTAGCTCATGCTGGCTGGAGCTAGGATGCAAAAGGGTTGACAGATCCATGCCACACAAGCACTAGTGCTCTGCTTTCTTCTTACTTTGTGTTCTAATTTGCTTTCTTCTTATTTTCAGTTTGCAAGATACAAAAAGAAGTTAAAAAATGTTGTGCCTGGAGTTCATATTATTTGCTACCCCATGATGTACGTCTATAGTTTCTCCCTCCAAATGTGTTGGTCCATGTGGTTGTATTTTTTGTTTTGGATCTATGAAAAAGGTTATTGAAGCTCAAATGTGATAAGCACATAAGTTCAGATCTCCGCTGCTACAATGCTCACGTATACCTCTGTTTGTTTTAATCGTGGCATACAAATTTTGCACTACGAGAAAGTTCAGAGGCAAGAGCGTAGAAAATAAAGAACACAACAAATATTAACAAAAAATTCACTAGGAGAAAAGTTCAAGTCAGGATATGCAAGAAAAGTTAATATTTTATTTCAGTTCAATTTCAAATTCTAGTGAAGTTTCATTTCTTATTTTAATTTAGTCTAGTTTTTATTTTAGTTTAGTTCAATATCTAATTTTTGTTCAGTTCAATTCTTATTTTAGAAACAAATTGAATTGTTTCTTTATCTACATTCTTCTATTCAACGTCAGGGAGAAGGTGCCTCATGGTAAAAGCGTGCCAAGATTTTCTAAGAACCCCAGACCCATCCTGGCGCCGCCCGGCCCCCAACCTCCAACCTCCTCGGATCCAGGCGCCACCCTGCCCCTACCTCCTCCCTGGATCCCGGCGCCGCATGCTCGCATCTCCCCGGATCCCCATGACGCCTAGTCCCCAACCTCTCCGGCTCCCGGCGCCGCCAACCGCCATCCTCTGCCAGTTCCTGTAGCCGCCTCCACCTTTTTCCTCCTGCGGGTCGAACGGTGCGAATCTGGCCGACGTGGTGGGGCTGTGAGACTCACTCGGGTGGAGCTCCTCCGCCTCTAGCCGTTGATCCATAGTTCATTGTCAGTACAGGTTCTGAAAGTTCCTAGTACATGTAGGGGGGCATTTCTGGAATCACGTATCCTTGCTAGCTTGCAGCTAAAATTTTGATTGCATAGCAGTACAGTTTGGTTGTCTCTGAAGTTTTGATTTACAGCAGTACAATATAGTCCTAGCTGCCATGATTCTGCAAACCATTATGCTCTCAAAAGATGGTGCTTTGTTGCAACAAGTTGTGGAAAAAATGAAGTGAAAAAATAAAATGTGCTCCCACAAGTTCATATGATATATTGTTGTTAATTCAATTTCTTTTATATACCTCTACACATGTTTGTTGAAATGCTGAAGAGGAGCTAGACATGTTTTTTGTTCATATTTCTGTTTCTTAAAACAACTGATGTACTACTATCAAAATGGAACTGACAATGTTACTAAACTTGTGTTCTCACTGATTCTAAACTGTTGATGTAGCATTTGTGATGCTCGTCTGATTTTGGTTGGAAGTTTAATGAATCCATACATAGTTCAACTTTTAGGAAGTTAAAAGTTCAACGAGTGTCTTAGAGAAAACTTGGAAGTTTTGTCTATATAAAAAAGATAACAAAAATATATGTGTTATGACCTAAGATGTTCAGGAAAGAGTTCCAGAATATCCCCGGTCGCCGCGTCCCTGGGAAGCCATGCGACAGCCACTACCACTGCGAGCTGCCGGTGCAGCATCCCACCAGCCCCCATGTGCCTCCATACCTCAAGCTCCCAGATGCGTCGTCGTGAACCCTTTGTTCCCCATCGCTGCCTCCTCCAACTCCTTTCATGGCTTTGGAAAATCACTTATCAGGTTTGTTCAGTTCAGACCACACTAAAATGGCCAAATTATAGATAAATATTTGCATTGTCCTAAATTCTTCCACTCTCTAGAAACAAAGTCAGAATGGATGTGAACAGAGTATACTTCCATGGTTTTGCAAGAAATCATACAATAAGTGTACTGTTCACTATGTATTTTATCATCAGTTAAAAAATAATCATAGAAAAAGTTCAATTTGTGTTATTGAAACAACTCAATTTATCGGTATTGTGGAGATCATGCATGACTAGTATTTATGTTCTGAAGATATGAGAGAGTGGGATGTTTGCATGATTGTGGCTGGTTGGAGTGTATGGTCTTGTGGAGATCATGCCTATTATTTGCTTTTGACATGATGTATATATACTGCTAGAAGTTCTAGTACCTATATTACTACAATTCGCCAATAAAAATGTACCAGTTCATTGTGTAGCACATGGTTAACACATATAACTACAAAACAGTTACTTGAACTATACAAGAGTTCAACTTTTACTTGATTTTAGTTCAAATTTTGCGTTATTTTCAATACATAAACTTTAATGTGCAGAACATCGAGGAAATCCTAAAAAATTATATGTGCACTCTATGTATTTTCTTATGCTTACAAGAATTCTGCACTCATACTGTTATGCATCAGTTCAGGTCACCCGTGGAGTTTTAGATACATGCAAAATCATATTAGAGCACCATGCTCTCAGCCAAAGGTTTGAAAAACCATTGCTTTTAGTTCTGGTAACATATGTTTTTGTTTCAGTTTTGCTAATTCTTTCTCCTATGGGCCGTTATATATATATATTATCTTTCACTTGTCTTACTATATGAAAAAATATGTGGCCTTTAGCGAGCAATCTTGCTTAGTTTTCTGGTTAAAAAACAAACAACATGGATTTACCATGTTCTATTAAAAGAAAGCTGGAGTTCAAATTCTAATTTTAGTTCAGTGAAGATCAATGGGAAAATGCACAAGAAGTTCAGATTCTTCTTTCCTAAAGTGTTTGTTTTGGTATGTCTAGCCCAAACAATCATCAAATTTTTAAAAAACTTCTCTGTTGTCAAATAAAAGCTACAGTAATTATTATGGACATGTTCATTACAAACTTATGTAATGGTGCAGTACACCTATTTAATTTTTTTATATATTTACAAAACAAAAATTATAATTCTCAGAAACCTACAAAAAAACATCAATTTATATTGATAGTTGTTCTAGTCCTTATGTTACAACAGTGCAATGAAAAAATCTCATCAGTTCAACAACATGGACATGCTAATGCTGTAGCGAGTCCATGCTAATGCTGTAGTGATCTCGTGCGCGGCCACAAGGATGTCGGCTGCAATGATGCCAAAGTGACGAGCTATCTACATTCTGCCTGGCTGTTGTCCATCTATATCTATGTCCGTGGTGCGTCGCCAGCGGCATCGTCCCTGACCAGGGCACCATGCTGAGGCACTTGCTACTACTAATGCACATTGCATTTGACGCATAAAGATGGAAAATGCAGGAAGCCGCATGTTTATGTGGAGCTAATGCACACCATTTTTTTGCTGAAAAATACCATGGTTAAAATGAAGGTAAGCTTGTGCATGTATTTGTCTGAGGTGGTTGGTTCTGGAAAGGGAGATTCGCACAAGTATATTTAAAGATATGATTTATTAAAAAGTTTTAGCTCTTTCCTTGGTTTATGGTCAGCTCATGCATCGAGTTTCCATCCAATCCATGGGATGACCTCTACTTGCACGTACTTGCTGCTAAAATGTTGTGTTGTTAAACTTGTTATGAAGCCACTGTTATTCTTCAGCTGCGACCTATGGGAGTTTCTTCATCTGTGCTTCAACAAAAAAGAACAGTAGCTGTCCATGCATCTGCCATATCTCTTTCCTCTCTACTACTCTTTTCTCTTACTAATTTGTTTCTCTCTAAACTGCGGCACGGGGGAGGTTGGACTACAGACAGCCCCCGCCGCCCCATGCATTACTTCCTCCGGTCCCTGTCCAGGTATGGGGTTCACACCGGTCCAACTCTTTCTCCCTTCTCCGTCCAGTTGTTGTATGCTACTCCAAATGCCAATGATCATGCAAAACAGTTGTTGCTACGGTCTAGATGATGTGTAGTGTAGATGCCATAGTTTCACCCTATTTTTATGGTTCTAATTATTGCTGCATAACTCTTTAAAAGAATGTTTTGGGAATGTTTGTGATGATGGCTTGTAGGTATTCATGTGAACTTTAAAATAATGACTGTTCTTGTAGGATGTTCAAAGATTGTCGTGGAGCAAGTTCAAGAGATTAGTTTCGTGAAAATAATGTGATCTTTTGGTCAGGATTTTGCATGATCCATAGCCATCAATGGCAACAGGCGAGCAGTTCAAGGCCTCCTGCGTGAGCTTGTTGTCTCAACACATCTATCATCGGAGTATCTGCATCCCCTTGTCGCACACACATGCCCGGTGGTCGAGATAGTGTTGTTTGTGATTACTGGTCGTGACTCTTACGTTGTCATTGGACAAAGAATTTATTCTGTAACTCTGTATTGGCAGGATCTTCAGTAAATATATGTTCTTAGTATTCTAATATGTAGGACAAAATGGTGAAAATTTAAACATCAGTCTGAATTAATACAACTGAGAAGTTCTACTATCAGTAAACGGGTGGACCTAGGTGCAACAAAGCTCTGCCATTAGCCGTGCGGATTATCAGTTCACGTGTATTGTGTTCTTTTTGTTAGTCAGATTGTGTGCAAGTTTGTTACCAGTTCATGTGTATGTGTTCGTAATCACTGCTGTTGCTGCTAGCTACCGATCTGAGCATGGTATTATTGTGCCTGCTTTATGTAATTAGCCCCTTTGTTGGGTGAATCTCCTACTATTTGCTAGCTTTCATATTGTAAAAACACAACAAGTTCACAATTAAAAAAGTTATAAGTTCAACACAACGTCCCAGATAAGTTTGGGAAAAAAGCTCAAACAAAAACAAACCCAATGAATATTCAAATGGTAAAAGTTCAAGTCGCAAAACGAGAGAAGTCCAAAACATCGTTGCAAAAAATACTGAGCTAAAAAACAATTTTAAAAAAATATCAATCAGTTCAACGATATAAACCATGCAAGCTCTGGGACTATGAGATTGTAAACCGTTGAGAAGTTACGAGGAAAATTGTCCCCATGAGATCGTAAACCACTGAAAGTTACGGGGAAAACCATATCGAAAAAATAAAGTAAAATCTAGTATGTGAAAGCATGTTTAGTACAAACCCAGACGCACATAAGTTCGAGTACTCTTTCAGAACGATTCAACATTACTCTCTGAATAATACCTCAGTACAAACACAGACATAGATCAGTATGAATACTCTGTTTTTTAGACAGGAAAAACAACACAATAAGTTTCACCTTATTCAAAATTACTCTTAAACGGTTGTGAAGTAGAGAAAACATTCAACATGACTAAGTTTCGCATTTTCAATAGCTATCCAATGGTATATTATTTGCCCCATTTCGACAAACTTTTTTTAATAAACCGCGTTTGAAATCAAATTTGACTATATTTGAATTCGAGTTTAAACCGTAAGGAACTATAAAAACATTTCTATACGAAAAAGTTGCGCATTTTCCATAGCTTTCCAACACCGTATCATTGGCGTCAATCCAACAAACCGTTTGCAAAAAATGCAAAAATACGTTTCACCCAAAATTTCACCATTTTCCAAATTACTTTTAAATCATACAGAATTTGAAAAAACGTTAGATATATGGAAGAAGCAGATTTTCACCAGCTTTCCAACACCATCTTATTTGCTCAATTCCGACAAATCGTTCGAAAATTAAGTCCAAAATACGATTCATGTTTTCGGTTTTGAAAAAAATGTTTTTTTTTCAAAACTGCTCTTAAACCATGATGAATTTACAAAAAAAAAAATCTTATATATTTGTAATGTAGATGTCAAGAGATTTCTAACGATAGATTACACGCCCCATTCCGACGAAAAGATGATCAGTTCGACGTGATGAAAATCATCAGTACAGCTGCTTGAAACCGTCAGTTGAAGTAGGGTAACATAATAATATTCTGTTACGCGAAACAGAATATCCTAGATGTGCCCTTGCTACAGAAAATGCAGTGCTGAATTTTCTGTAGCAAGGGCATGCAATACAGACTAGTGAACTTCCTGTCGGAAAAAACTACATGCAGTGTTTTTCCGGTACTGATTTCGCTCTAGTTTTTTAACCGTTTACCAGAACGAGGCATATAATATACTGTTGGAAACCTATGGATTAGGTGCCCGCCGTTCCTGTTCTTCGAGGAGTTCATCGGCGACCATGTCTACAGGGCGTCGCCACCGGGCGTGCTGCTCGCAGCGGTCGCCGACCAGCCCCTGGTGTCTGTAGGCCGCCAGATCCCACTACATCAGCAACGTTCCCGGTGTGGGGCATCAGCCCATGCCAGACCCAGAGAGAGCCCTGCCATGGCTGCTCTTTTGAGATTTGTTAGCTTTTTTATTTTAGCAGACGAATCGATTTCATTACAGTCCGCTACCAAACAAGTTTGAGTTTCGCTCGTTTACGTTTACGGTACCAGCGTAACTCCATTACGTTTACGTTTGCGGTGTTTATCTCGAACCAAACAACTCCTTGATGTGTGCACAGCGCGGGCTGCAATGCCTGCTCGACCAAACCGCAAGTACTCGAAGGATGTACTCCATGTACGTGCTCATGGGGCTTAGGGGCGAGACAAACCAAATCCACCGGCTCAGCAATGAGAAAAAAAGAGAGGAAGTGGACTTCTTGCAATGTTATTTTTTTCTAGAGCTGCATTTTTCACTTGTTATTTTGTTTAAAACAAAAAACTGCATAGGAAAAAGGAGTGAACCTCTAAAAAACAAAAATCCCTGTATCAGGACAAACTGAGTCGCATTTTTTCATGGGGTGAACCTCTAAGGCCCACTTAATGAACTACATTGCTTTTTTTTCCCTCACAGATGTGTATGGTGAAAAGAAAACTGAAATGAACTTATCTGTTCCAGGACAAATTGCAAAAATTAATCTAAAACGAAAATCAATATTACAATCCGGAGTAAACTTCTTTCAGAGTGAACCAAAAACTTATTGTAACAACGAAATGCATGTTTTTCTGAATAATTACAAAACATGTCTGTTCTTTTTTTATAGCACAAAGCACTACATACAGGACGACCAAACGCACAGGGGGCGAGAGGCAAACCGCAAGGTCAGGGGGAGGTGATGTACGTGCTCGGGGCCATGGAGTGCACAAGCTTCAGTGTGGAGGAACCAACCTGCAGGGAGATTAGTTCATAACACTGCTTGGTTTAGAAGAACATCAGACTATACAAGACACTTTTTGCTATGATTTAACTGTGAGTCAAAAACCAGAAATATGAACTACTACTTTATTAGTATGTTACATGGTCACCTCGACACAATCTAGCACAAACCAGTATGAGTCATTAGTTGGGGGAATTAGAGATAGTAGTTAGAAACCCCATCTACAGGAGGACGAGAGCAGGATGGCCAGCGGACTCCATGCAGATGCCCTTCGCACCGCACAGACGCATCGACTAAACTGCATGGGGAATGGGCTGGAGGCCGGAGATTGCCAGCGAGACGACGGACGGTGGTGACATGACCTCCAACGAGGGGAAAGATTGGGGGTGGGAGGGAATTTGTGGCGCCCATGGATGAACCCCACTAGGGGCACGATGTGCACTACTTGAGGGATCTGGATGCACTGCAATGCCACAACCATGATCTTGCAAACCGCTTCACCTGTATTTGTCCTCCGCCCACACCCCAATCTCGTCCATCGGATCCACACCCCAGTGCGCAGAGGGAAGTTGCCAGGGCGAGGGAGTTTGTAGAGTG
This sequence comes from Triticum urartu, assembly GCF_003073215.2. Classification (NCBI taxonomy): domain Eukaryota; kingdom Viridiplantae; phylum Streptophyta; class Magnoliopsida; order Poales; family Poaceae; genus Triticum; species Triticum urartu. The sequence continues at coordinate 237,417,940 of NC_053027.1, read as the reverse complement.
GGGAAGGAGGGAGCCAAGGGGGAAGAGGGTTGCAGTGGTGGTTGGGGCGCGAATGGTGGAGAAGCTCCCAGCCGCGCTATTGCTCATGGTTATTCTGCTGCGTCGGAGGGTCGCCAAACTACAGGCCGTTGTATCCTGTATTGCACGTCGTCGTATGTCATACTGCACGCCGATGTTGGACACCGTCCCGTCTACGCTCGAGCGCCACGATAGTGAAGAGAGTTGGAAGAGCACCTGCGGGATCTACCCCGAGAACCATCCATGACGACCAGCACTGAACCACATCACCCGCGCCTCCGAACTGCACTGCCACGGTAGCCGAACTGAATATCGGGCAGCAACGAGCTACGTGGGGCGTGGGTGGCCGGTGGCGCACCACATGGCGACATCAGAGGCCATGGAGGAGCGAGTCAGATCCGGGCCATCGCGGCTCCCAGGCGGCGGCCATCACACGTGTGGGGGTTTCAATCGGGGCAGTCGAGATCCGGCTATCCAGGGAGGCGGCGTGCGCCATGAGAGTTGTGCTTGGGTGGGGGAGTCGTAGGGTGGTGCTGTGGGGTTGGGGAGGGAGGCGCGTCGAGCAGGAGTGAGAGGGGGTGGTGGGGAGGGGTGCGTGGTGGTCGGGGACAGGGGGAGAAGACGGCAGTGCTTGGGAGGAGGCTGCAGGGTTGGGGAGAGTAAGGTGGCGCTGGGGAGGCGGGGCAGCTCCAGACGGGAGGAGGAGGAGGCGGGGCGCCGCCGGATGGGAGGAGGAGGTGGTGGGACGGCGCCAGACAGGAGGAGGAGGAGGCGGGGCGGCGTGGGGAAGGAGGTCGTGCGGTGTTGGGGTGGGGGGTGGAGGTTGTGCGGCGGCGGGGTAGGAGGTGGAGGTCACGGGGAGGGGCATGGGGAGAGATGGGAGTTGGTGCATAAGGTGGGTGGTTTTTTTATTGCCACAGTTTGGTGGTTTGTTTGTAGCTACAGCGGTAGGCGGGGGTGTTAGCAGAATAAGGTTAGGTGTTAGCAGAATAAGACTCTTAAGGGTGTTATCATAATAGACCCATCCTATATATATATATATATATATATGACAACCTGGGATTAGAATAGTTATTTGGATCAGGTCACGCCTATATAGGGGACGACGGTATGCTCCTGAGATCGCAAACACACCCAACCCCGATCAGTACTAGAAAAAGAAAAACACCCGCTACCGTGACCCCCACCCCGATCCCACCGCCGCCTGCCTCCCTCCCCTAACCTCTCCCGATCCTACCGTCGCCTCCCTCCTTGGCCCGCGCCGTCATTGCCCTCACCAGATCGCCCCGCCACTGGCACCACCCTCGCCAGATCGAGCCGCCGCCGCCGCCCTCACCATATCGCCCCGTCACCGTCGCCGCCCTCACAAGATCGCCCCGCCACCACCGTTTCCCTCCCCAAATCTCACCGCAGCCACCACCTCGGCCTCCTCTGCACCGCACCCATGCTCCTCGACCTCCACGTGCCGCTCTGTGCCACCGCCGATGGTGAACCACGAGCATTATCAACCTAGGGGGCCCCAGTTGATTCGACACGGATCTGGTCAACCCCGCGTCCTTCCCCTCCACCCAACCCGCAATCCTCCCCTCCGGTGAGCCTCCTCTCGTCCTCTACGTTCCTCTTCTCCTTCTCTACCTATCGGGAGCTCCTTTGGATCCTCCCGTTCATCCCGCCCCTTCCCACACTCCTTCCGGTGGCTGCGGCAGCACACAAGCCGTTCGACCTCACTGCCTCGGGCCGTTCAACAACGCAGCCCCAGGACGTTTGCCGCTGCAGCGCTTGGATCACACTGCCACGATGCCCCGACGAGGCTGGCATATTTCCTCCTCTCGTCAACCAGAAACTCGTTGCTGTTGTTGCTGCCGCCATCCGTTCACCAAGCAGTTTGGAAACTCGCGGGCTGCCCATGAGAATGAACAAAAGGAAAAAAAGCTTACTTGATAGTTTAGAATCTCTTCTATCGTGCTACTGTGATGCGTTTTGTTCTCTTGGTTTGGCCGACAGTTCCCCCAGCCTAAAGAAGTTCAAACTCGACAGATGACAAATTTTGGTTGTAAAATTTTCAAATAACCTCGTTGTTCACTTGGGGACGTGGGGTGAGCATCTTGGACTGCTCTCTTTTCCTATTCCTCGTGAACTGATGATTTTTGTAGCAGTTTGGAGGTATTGGTACATTTTTTCTATTTGGATGTGTATCCGGTGGAAAAGATTGATATTACGAGAGAAAAATTGTTCATTATAACTCCTTTCATATTCTCTTTTTGTGTATGTTTAACACATCCATTCTAACAACCCTTTTTCGCATGTAGGTTCGGCAGAACAACTGTTAGATGTTTTTAACCAAAACAATTCAAAAAATGAAGAAGTTCATATATAATATAAGCAAAAGTTCAAAATGTAATAAAACATGATTTTTTTACATGAAAACAAGAAGTTGGGACTGTTCAACTTTTACAAAAAATAACATATTGTTCCTGTTACAACAAGAATAAAACAAAGAATTTCAAATTAAAATAAACAGAGCAATTCGATGTTTATATACCAACAAGGAAAACACGCGTTGCAAAAAATGCTAACTTTGGTAGTTCAAAAAATATACACACATATGTTTGTACAATAAAAATTCATGGATTTTCCATTTTAATAAAAACCCAAAAATAAAAAAGTAAAACAAAAATCTGTTTCGATGTTTGTAACAAAAAAATATGTTGACCTATCTAAAAAATCCAAGGAAGATCAAAGTAAGAGCAGTTCAATTTTTTTTATAAAAAATGGATTGTAATCATTTCTAAAAGGACCTAGAAGTAAAAATTAAAAAAATTGATCATTTCAAAAGTTATAAAAATAATGGTTTTCCCTGTTTCTAAAAAAACCTAGAGGTTCAAATTTAAAAGAAGAAGTCCAATGCTTATTACAAACCCAAGATGATCAAACTAAAAAAAACAAAGCATCTCAACACAAATTTATTAAAAAGGATTTTCTCCGTTAAAAAAACTCTAGAAGTTAAAACATATGTGATCATAGGATGGTTAAAACATTTTCTCCGTTAAAAAAATGTTTGATGCTTAATTAAAAACATATTTTTTTCTAAGAATAAGACTAAGAAGTTCAAATTAAAATAAAAGAGAAGTCCAAAGATTATGAAAAACTCAGATTTTTCGCATTACTAAAGTATAAAACGAAGAAGTTCAAATTAAAAAAAGGAACAACTAAAAAAAGTTTAAAAATAGATTTTCCCCATCTCTAAAAAACTAGAGGTTTAAACGAAAATAACAAAGTGGTTCGATGTTTATTTAGAAACTAAAATTTTACCGTTAAAAATATGGAGAAGTTCGATGATTATAAAAAACTAGGATTTTCCTCATTATTAAAGAATGGAAACAAGAAGTTCAAAAATAAAATGACAAGAAGTTCAACTTTTAAAAATAGAGCGCTTCAAATTTTCATAAAAAAGATTAAGAAATAATACCAGGAAGCCCAATTTAAAAAGATGGAGAAGTTCGATGATTATAGAAAACTCATATATTCCTCGTTATTAAAGGAATGGAAATAAGAAGTTCAAATATCAAATAACAAGAAGTTCAACTTTTAAAAATAGAGCGCTTCAAAATTTCATAAAAAAGATTAAGAAAAAAACTAGGAAGTCCATATTAAAAAGATGGGGAAGTTCGATGATTATAGAAAACTCAGATTTCCCTCGTTATTAAAGAATGGAAACAAGAAGTTCAAAAATAAAATAACAAGAAGTTCAACTTTTAAAAATAGAGCGCTTAAAAATTCATTAAAAAGGATTAAGAAATTCATATTAATATTTATAAAAAAACTCAGATATTTTCACGTAACCGAGAGAAGTTCAGATTGATAACTGCCAGAAGGTCACGTACTACACGGTGTGCATTTTGTATTAAAAAGGAATAAAAAAGCAAAGTCTAAAAGTTTTGTTGTTATAAGTTCAAGTTCTCCATCGGAGAAAGTTAGAAATATATTGTGAGAGAGGTTTGTACAAAAGAAATTTCATTTGTGTAACACGGATGAATGAATGAGAAAATTACAAATGAAAATACGTCACAAAAGTTCAACGTGAAAACAGTAGGAAGTTCTACTACTGCACTGAATGAATTTCAAATGAATAACTTTTAAAACCGTCGCGATTATGAAATAACGATCAATAAGGGAAAGTTGTGTGTTTACATCAGCTTTCCATCGGTATATTACTTGCTCAATTCCGATGAGTGTTCTGATGAGTGGATGGAGAGCTACGGGCACAAAAAGCACGTTAAAAACAGAGTGAAGTTCAAGTAGACATGCCGAGAAGTTCAGGTTCTTCACGCGGTGCATTTTCGAAGAATCTGTTTCGCGACAAAGGTAGAATGAATGATCTCATCATTTCCGAAATTACTTTAAAACGGCTAAGAATCAAAGAAAACCATCAACATGAAAACCTTTCGCACTTTCCTTAGCTTTTCAATGGTATATTATATGTCCAATTCCGATAAAGTTTGTAGAAATTACGGCGAAAATACGTTTTTAGCCATTTTCAAAATTGACATAAAACCGTAATGATTTTGGAGAAATAATATATAGAAAAAAGTTTCACATTTCCTCAAGCTTTCCAAGCCATATCATTTGCTACATTCGGACGTACAGTTAAAAAATTAGCTCAAAAATACAAACACGGTGCAATTTGTACCGTTTTCTAAATTACTTTTAAACTATTCAAAATTAGAAAAAAATTCAACATGAAAAATTAGCACATTTTCATAAGCTTTCCAACACCATATCATTTTGCCCCAATTAGATTAGCCGTTTAGAAATGACATCGAAAATACGAACTCGGCTGTTCGGTTTGTGAAATTTTACGATTTTCCAAATTACTCTTTAACCATAGGGAATTAACGAAAACTTTCAACATGTGGAAGGAGCGGTTTTGCAGCATCTTTCCAAAGCCATATTATTTGCCTCATTCCAATAAACAGTTTAGAAATGCGATCGAAAATACGATTCACATTTTTTGTGTGAAGAAAAAATGGTTTTCAAAACTTCTCTTAGACCGCTCACATTTTGCCAAAAATTTAACTTGGGTCATGATACTGTTGTCCATAGCATTCCAATGGTATATCGCAAGCCCATTTGCGCAATGTTGGCTGAAGTTCAACCTAGCACTAGGGAAAGTTCAGGTCGAACAACTTAGGCAGTAAAATTGCAAAAAACCGCAATTTCATCACGACCCGAGAGCAAAATCCGCCAACGAGCGAGATACCTATATAAAACCGGTATTTAGTTGCTAAAAAACGTTTCTAGATTACACTAACATGATATAGAACCCGACTAACCAGAATAATTCGCGGGGGAAGCCATGGTTGGGAAGATAGCCCGAAGGTCGGGTTCGTCCACCGGGAAGTTCAGGCGCGTTACTCAGGCAGTTCAGGTTGTGATCAAAATATTATTTTGATCCCGTGATCAGAATAGTGTTTATGTATATATAGGACAACACTATTCTAATCCTGGGATTAAAATAGTTATTTGGATCACGTCACGCCTATATAGGGGCCAACGGTATGCTCCTGAGATCGCAAACACACCCGGCCCCGATCGGTACTAGAAAAAGAAAAACACCCGTTGCCGACGACCCCCACCCCCGATCCCACCGCCGCCTGCCTCCCCTCCCCTAACCTCTCCCGATCCCACCGTCGCCTCCCTCCCTGTCCCGTGCCGCCATTGGCCCTCACCAGATTGCCCCGCCACCGGCACCACCCTCAGCAGATCGGGCCGCCGCCGCCCTCACTAGATCGCCCTGTCACCACTGTCGCCCTCACAAGATCGCCCCGCCACCACCGTTTCCCTCCCCAAATCTCACCGCAGCCACCACCTCCGGCCTCCTCTGCACCGCGCCCCTGCTCCTCGACCTCCACGCGCCACTCTATGCCGCCGCCGACGGTGAACCATGAGCACTATCAACCTAGGGGCCCCTAGTTGATCCGACGCGGATCTGGTCAACACCGCGTCCTTCCCCTCCAGCCAACTCGCAATCCTCCCCTCCGGTGAGCCCCCTCTTGCCCTCTGCGTTCCTTTTCTCCTTATCCACCTATCGGCAGCTCCTTTGGATCCCCCCGTTCGTCCCGTCCCTTCCCACACTCCTTTCGGTAGCTGCGGCCGCACACAAGCCGTTCAACCTCACTGCCTCGGGCCATTCAACGATGCAGCCCCAGGACGTTCGCCGCTGCAGCGCTCGGATCACACTGCCACGATGCTCCGACGAGGCTGACACCTTTCCTCCTCTCGTTAGCCAAAATCTCGTTGATGTTGTTGCTGCCGCCATCTGTTCACCAAGCAGTTCGGAAACTCGCGGGTTTCCCATGAGCATGAACAAAAGGAAAAAAAAGCTTACTTGACAGTTTAGATTCTCTACTATCGTGCCACTGTGATGCGTTTTGTTCTCTTGGTTTGGCTGGCAGTTCCCCCAGCCTAAAGAAGTTCAAACTCGACAGATGACAAATTTCGGTTGTAAAATTTCCAAGTAACCTCGCTGTTCATTTCGGGACGTGGGGTGAGCATCTTGGATTGCTCTCTTTTCCTATTCCTCGTGATCTGATGATTTTGTAGCATTTTGGAGGTATTGGTACATTTTTTCTGTTTGGATGTGTATCCGGTGGAAAAGATTGATACTACGAGAGAAAAATGTTCCTTGTAACTCCTTTCATATTCTCTTTTTGTGTATGTTTAACACATCCACTGTAACAACCCTTTTTCCCATGTAGGTTCATCGAAATAGATGCCAAAAATAAGTTCGGCAGAACAACTGTTAGATTTTTTTAACCAAAACAATTCAAAAAATGAAGAAGTTCATATATAATATAAGCAAAAGTTCAAAATGTAATAAAACATGATTTTTTTACATGAAAACAAGAAGTTGGGACTATTCAGCTTTTACAAAAAAAATATTGTTCCTTTTACGACAATAATAAAACAAAGAAGTTCAAATTAAAATAAACAAAGCAATTCGATGTTTATATACCAAGAAGGAAAACACGTGTTGCAAAAAAGGCTAACTTTGGTAGTTCAAGAAATATACACACATATGTTTGTACAATAAAAATTCATGGATTTTCCTTTTTTTTAATAAAAACCCAAAAATAAAAAAGTAAAACAAAAATCTGTTTCGATGTTTGTAACAAAAAAATATGTTGACCTATCTAAAAAATCCAAGGAAGATCAAAGTAAGAGCAGTTCAATTTTTTTATAAAAAATGGATTTTATCCATTTCTAAAAAGACCTAGAAGTTCAAATTAAAAAAATTGATCATTTCAAAAGTTATACAAATAATGTTTTCCATGTTTCTAAGAAAAACCTAGAGGTTCCAATTTAAAAGAAGAAGTCCAATGTTTATTACAAACCCAAGATGATCAAACTAAAAAAAGCATCTCAACATAAATTTATAAAAATGGATTTTCTCCGTTAAAAAAACTATAGAAGTTAAAACATATGTGATCATAGGATGCTTAAAACATTTTCTCCGTTAAAAAAATGTTTGATGCTTAATTAAAAACATATTTTTTCTAAGAATAATACTAAGAAGATCAAATTAAAATAAAAGAGAAGTACAAAGATTATGGAAAACTCAGATTTTTAGCGTTACTAAAGTATAAAACGAAGAAGTTCAAATTAAAAAATGGAACAAGTAAAAAAGGTTTAAAAATAGATTTTCCCCATCTCTAAAAAACTAGAAGTTCAACGAAAATAACGAAGTGGTTCACTGTTTATTTAGAAACTCAAATTTTGCTGTTATCAAAATACTCAAATACCCCTTAGTATTGAAGAATCAACCATGAAGTTCAAATTGAAAAAAAGATTCAGAAATAAAACTAGGACGTCCATATTAAAAAGATGGAGAAATTTGATGATTATAGAAAACTCAGATTTTCCTCGTTATTAAAGAATGGAAACAAGAAGTTCAAAAATAAAATGACAAGAAGTTCATCTTTTAATAATAGAGCACTTCAAAGTTTCATAAAAAACATTAAGAAATAATACCAGGAAGCCCTATTTAAAAAGATGGAGAAGTTCGATGATTATAAACAACTCATATTTTCCTCATTATTAAAAAAATGGAAATAAGAAGTTCAACTTTTAAAAATAGAGCGCTTCAAAATTTCATAAAAAGGATTAAGAAAAAAACTAGGAAGTCCATATTAAAAAGATGGAGAAGTTCGATGATTATAGAAAACTTAGTTTTCCATCATTATTAAAGAATGGAAACAAGAAGTTCAAAAATAAAATAACAAGAAGTTCAACTTTTAAAAATAGAGTGCTTCAAAATTCGTAAAAAAAGATTAAGAAATTTAGATTAATATTTATAAAAAACTCAGATATTTTCACGTAACCGAGAGAAGTTCAGATTGATAACTGCCAGAAGGTCATGCACTACACGGTGTGCATTTTGTATTAAAAAGAATAAAAAAGAAAAGTCTAAAAGTTTTTTGTTGTTACAAGTTCAAGTTCTCCATCAAAGAAAGTTAAAAAAAATTATTGTGAGAGAGGTTTGTACAAAAGGAATATCATTTGTGTAACACGGACGAATGGATGAGAAAATTACAAATGAAAATACGTCACAGAAGTTCAACGTGAAAACAGCAGGAAGTTCAACTACTGCACTGAATGAATTTTAGATGAATAACTTTTAAAATTGTCGCGATTATGAAAAAACGATCAACACGGGAAAGATCTGTGTTTACATCAGCTTTCCATCGGTATATTACTTGCTCAATTCCGGTGAGTGGATGGAGAGCTACTGGCAAAAAAGCATGTGAAAACAGAGTGAAGTTCAAGTATACATGCCGAGAAGTTCAGGTTCTTCACGCGGTGCATTTTCGAAGAATCTGTTTCGCGATAACGGCAGAACAAATGATATCGTCATTTTCGAAATTACTTGAAAATGGCTCGGAATCAGAGAAAACCATCAACGTGAAAAAGTTTCGCATTTTCCTTAGCTTTTCAATGGTATATTATTTGTTCAATTCCGATAAAGTTTGTAGAAATTACGGCGAAAATACATTTTTAGCCATTTTCAAAATTGTCATAGAACTGTAATGAATTGGTAGAAATAATATATAGCAAAAAGTTTTGCATTTCCTCAAGCTTTCCAACGCCATATCATTTGCTACATTTGGACCTACGGTTAAAAAATTAGCTCAAAAATACGAACTCGGTGCAACTTGTACCATTTTTTAAATTAATTTTAAACCGTTCAAAATTAGAAAAAACTTTCAACATGAAAAAGTAGCGCATTTTCATAAGTTTTCCAACGCCATATCATTTGCCTCAAATGGATTAGCCATTTAGAAATGACATCAAAAATACAAACTCGGGTGTTCAGTTTGCGAAATTTTACAATTTTCCAAATTACTCTCTAACACAGGGAATTAGTGAAAACTTTCAACATGTGGAAGGAGTGGTTTTGCAGCATCTTTCCAACGCCATATTATTTGCCTAATTCCGATAAACGGTTTAGAAATGCGATTGAAAATACGATTCACGTTTTTTGTGTGAAGAAAAAACAGTTTTCAAAACTGCTCTTAAACCGCTTACATTTTTCCAAAAATTTTAACTTGGGTCATGATACTGGTGTCCATAGCTTTCCAACGGTATATTGCAAGCCCCATTTGGGCAATGTTGGCGGAAGTTCAACCTAGCACTAGGGGAAGTTCAGGTCGAACAACTCAGGTAGTAAAATTAAAAAAAACACAATTTCATCACGGAGTAACTTGTATTTGTGTGAAGTGGCGATTGTAAGCCAACTCTTTATCCCTTTCTTATTCAGTACATGGGATTGTGTGAAGATTACCCCTCTTGCGACATGCCTACCATGCGGCTATGCCTCTAAGTCATGCCCCGACACGTGGGAGATATAGCCACATTGTGGGTGTTACATTAATATCTCTCTCGTGTTCTTGATTTGGCACGATCTTGATGTGTTGTGAGCTTTGGTAATATAGTTGGATCATATGCTGTTTTCCCCTCTATATCTTGTTGCGATGAATTGAGTTTTCCCTTTGAGATTTCATTATTATCGGACTAAATACATTTATCGATTTGAAAACACTTGATGTATGTCTTGCTATGAATACCCATGGTGACAATGGGGTATCATATTGATTCACTTGATGTGTGTTTTGGCACTCAACTCGCGGATTGCAGAGGTGACATTGGGGTAATCTATGCATAGGGGTTGATGCACGTTCTCGTCTTTGTTTCTCTGGTAGAAATCTTTGGGAACTCTTTGAGGTTCTTTGTGTTGGATTGAGTATTATGAATCTGAAATTGTTTGATGCATATTGTATAATCAACTCACGGATACTTGCGGTGAGATTTGAGTATCTAGGTGACATTAGAGTTGGTTGATGTGTATCATATGGAGTTATTTTAGTATGAACTCTAGGACTATTTGTGACATTTATAGGGATAGCTCGATAGATCGATCGGACGGGATAACTTTGAGGTGGTTTCGTACCCTACAAACAATATCGCCTTATGTTCTCCGCAAGATAAGAACTTTGGAGTGATTATTCATAGCACGTTGAGGGATAGTTATATGATCCAATTATATTAGCATCGTTAAGAAATTGCACTAGTGAAAGTATGATCCCTAGGCCTCATTTTCCAGCATTGCAATACCATTTGTGCTCACTTTTGTTACTTGCTACCTTGTTGTTTTTTATTGTTCCTATTAGAAAAATCAATATCTACTATCCCTATTACACTTGTATCACCATCTCTTCGCTGAAGTAGTGCACCTATACAATTTACCATTGTATTTGGTGTGTTGGGGACAAGAGAGACTCTTTGTTATTTGGTTGCAGGGTTGTTTGAGAGAGACCATATTCATCCTATGCCTCCCACGGATGGATAAACCTTAGGTCATCCACTAGAGGAAAAATTGTTACTGTCCTACAAAACTCTACGCTTGGAGGCCCAACACGAGTCTAAAAGAATAAATTTGCATAGTAGACATCACACAGCCCCAGTGTTAGCCAAGCAATTGGTTTATACATTTTAACACGCTTCAGCTTTTTCAACCCTCACGCAATACATGAGAACAAGCCATGGATATAGCACTATGGGTGGAATAAGTATGGTGGTAGAGATTGATACGGAGAAGACAAAAAAGGAGAAAGTCTCACATTGACAAGGCTAATCAACGGGCTATGGAGATGCCCATCAATTGATGTCAATGCAAGGAGTAGGGATTGCCATGCAACGGATGCACTAAGAGCTATAAGTGTATGAAAGCTCAAAAATAAAACTAAGTGGGTGTGCATCCCACTTGCTTGCTCATGAAAACCTCGGGCATTTGAGGAAGCCCATCATTGGAATATGTAGGCCAATTTCTATAACGAAACATTCCCACTAGTTATATGAAAGGGAAAGCATAGGAGGCTCTCTATATGAAAAACATGGTGCTACTTCGAATCACAAGTGTTGAAAGGATAGTAACATTGTCCCTTCTCTCTTTTTCTCTTTTTTTATTGTTTTTATTTTTTCTATTTTTTTCTTTTCCTTTTTTTTCTTTTTTTCTTTGGGATTTTTTCTTTTTTTTCTTTTTCCGGAATGTCATCCCGACTTGCGGGGGAATCATAGTCTCCGTCATCGTTTCCTCACTTGGGAGAATGCTCTAATAATGAATATGATGATCATCACACTTGTATTTACTTACAACTCAAAAAGAATTACAACTCGATACTAGAACAAAATATGACTATATGAATGCCTTTGGCGGTGTACCAGGATGTGCAATGATATAACATAACATGTATAAAAATGATTAATGGTGGCTGAGCCACAAGTACTATGTCAACTATATGATGATGCAAAGCAATATGATAATGATGACGCGTGTCATAAAAATGAAACGGTGGAAGTTGCATGGCAATATATCTTGGAATGGCTATGGAAATGCCATAATATGTAGGTAAGGTGGCTGTTTTAAGGAAGATATAATGAGGCTTATGTGTGATACAACATATCATATCATGCGGTTTGGATGCACCGGCGAAGTTTGCACCACATCTCAAGGTGAGAAAGGGCATTGCACGGTATCGAAGAGGCTCGCAAATTGCGGAAAGGTGAGAGGTGTATAATCCATGGACTCACGTTAGTCATAAAGAACTCACATACTTATTGCAAATTTTTATTAGCCCTCGAAGAAAAGTACTACTACGCATGATCCTAGGGGGAGATTGGTAGGAGTTAACCATCGCGCGCCCCTGACCTTCACGCAAAGGAAGACACTCAATAATAAATCGCGCTCCAACTTCATAGCATAACAAGAAACTATTGGTGCATGCTTCGGGAATCACAAACCTTAATACCAATATTATTACTAAACCACAATTACTTACTAGCACAACCCACATATTACCACCTTTATATCGCAAAACTATTGCAAGGAATCAAACTTATCATATTCAGTGATCTACATGAAAGTTTTTATTATATCCCTCTTGAATGCCTACCATATCCGGACCAAATTAATAGCTTGTACTAATTTCCATCACTATTACCAACTCTCAAAAGATATATGTGAAGCATGAGAGTGCACCTATTTCTTTAAAAAATAACCACCGCCGCACTCTAAAAGATATGAGTGAGGCACTAGAGCAACTGCCTAGCTCAAAAGATATGAGTGAAGCACATAGAGTATTCTAACAAATCATGAATAATGTGTGTCCATCTCAAAAAGGTGTGTTCAGCAAAGATAATTGTGGCAAACTAAAAATCAAAAAAAGCAAACACTCATATAATACACGATGATCCAAGCAAAACTCATATCATGTGATGAATAAAAATATAGCTCCAAGTAGTATTATCGATAGTTGGTAGAAGAAAGAGGGGATGCCTTCTGGGGAATCCCCAAGCTTAGATTCTTGGGAGTCCTTGAATATTAACTTGGGGTGCCTCGGGCATCCCCAAGCTTAGTCTGTTGCCACTCCTTATTACTTCATCCGTCGTGATCTCACTCAAAACTTGAAAACTTCAGCACACAAAACTCAACAGAAAACTCATGAGATCCGTTATAACAAAGCAAATCACCACTTTAGGTACTGTTGTAAACCCATTCATATTTTAATCTTGCATTATACATACTATATTCTAACTTCACCATGGCTTATACCCCCCGATACAACCCATAGATTCATCAAAACAAGCAAACAACGCAACAAAAACAGAATCTGTCAAAAACAGAACACTCTGTAATGATTCGAACAATGAACATACATATGTAACTCCAGAAATTCTAAAAAAATAGGAAAAC